>NC_056624.2:143189650-143429650 GCF_002870075.4 Lactuca sativa
TTGAACTGGAGTCGGAGACTTAGGCTTCCAAGCAGCTTTCTTTACCTTCTTCTTCTTCGGAGTAGCAACAGGTTCGGAGGGACCTTCCTTGGCTTTTCGCTTTCTGCCCTTCTTTGGTTTCTTTCCTTCTTCAAGAGCCCTTCATAAGCCTTCGGGCATAGATCTCCGGAAGCAGGTTTCTTTCGGTATTTGTTTATTACAACATTATCACCCGGAACATATAGGAGCATTGGTTTGAGAATCAAACCAATGAAGCTAAATTTAGTGGGGTCAGAGACAATGAAGTTCAATGTATGGAGGATGGGAATAACAGCTATCACACAATTTTTGTGAACTTGAACCTGAAGACGTGTAATGACACGTTTGACAATCACCGACCAAAACCATGCACAAGATATCTTTGAATGCCTTAATGGAGAAAGGGTACTCTGAACCAGCCGTGCCCAAAGAACAGAACCATAATCTTGGTTAATCCCCTTGTAGAGACAGTAAATTAATGTGAAAAAGAGTTTTCTAGCACTATCTGAGTCGGTGACTCTTTCAAAGAAACTCTTGAAAAGTAGCGTGAAAAGTCCATTCTACATGGGTGAAAAGATTTGGCTTCTTAAACTTTTACAGAAGGGTAAAACTTTCAATATATCCCATCTGGTAAAACATCGCGACAATTGCTGATGACGGAATTGATTCAGGGTCAACAAGATCATCTATAACAGTAAACCCTAGCAGCTTGTAAAATTGTGATTTGGAAATAGAGGTTTGGTGAGAATCCACCCTGAAAGTAATTAAGGCTTCACTCTGCTCATAGTTTGTAGTGGAGAAAGCCTTCGTCAGATGAATCAATGGTACACTTTCAGCCATTGTTAGAGCCTGAGCAAGTGGAGAATATCATATGCATTTGATGGAAGACTCAAGATCCAAAGCCAGATTCTGTTTTGGTTTGATGTTCAACATAATCGAGGAAGTTGTTTGTTCAGCAACTGATGGAGTTTCAGACGAAGCCACCATGAATGCAGTTGGAGAAGAAGATGAATAGTGTAGAGAGAAAAGAGGGATTATCGTTGGGGAATTTGAAAGTAGTGAGAGAAAATTAAGCGTAAATTTGCCTTGAATACGATAGTGATGGAGATAGAAAGCCAGTTGTTTAGACGTTTCGTTTCCCTGAAAAGGTGCCTGAAAAAGCATGACTGACAGGCGTGATGTCAGGCGGCGTAACTGACAAGGCATGATGTTAGGAATTTTGAAAAACACACGCCCAATTTTTGAAATCTTATCCCTTTAAAACCGTTGATTCAGTTCTTCACATTCTTCACTGAGTATAAATCTCCACAACCTTTTCGGAACAAGTAGTCATTTCCTGTTTTTAAATTGAAAGTAACCATTCAGAATTGTGAGACCAGACTTTTGAAAAATCACGAGGATTTTTATGCAAGAGTGTGCCAAAGATAAAGAAATAAAGCAAATTATATCTGGGAATATGTGATGTCAATTATAAATCGACATAAAAACAGTTGGATCTCGGGCAACGATCTCTTCCTTCGGAGTCAAGAGAGACTCGAAAGTGCTTGTGTGGCATCCCATTGATTTATGATCATCTGTTTGTTAAGAAACAATGAAAGGCTTCTTTTCATTTAGGCTTAAGGGTGGTTTCATCTTCAACTAAATTCTAAAACTCAAAATAAGTCTGAAAGAATGAACAAGTACTTTCTTGACCAGTGTAGCCATAAAAAACAAGTATGATATGGATTTATTTAAGTGACTAGATTTTAAAGAGATCTCAAGAAAAATAAAAACTGGATCTTGTGGGAAGAAAACTCTTAGGTCAAGAACATTTCATCAAAATCTCACAAAAATAAAAATAATGAGATTCCAAGGTACAAACCACGAAGGTTGAATTCCGACAATTCCATGGTGAAAAACTAGAACATAGTAATTTTTCACCATCAATTCAGAAACGGGTTTCGGATTTTGGGTTTCACTCAATATGTGGTGATAACGATTTTAAGATCACGAACACGGATGTTGTGTAACCATAAACCTCAATGGTAATTTCTGAGAGTGTCGAGGCTTATAATTGTGGAAGTGAAAATGATGGAGAAATGATGGAGGTGGTTCCAATTATTAAGGCTTCAAACATAAAGTCTCAGAGGCTTCAGTCGACATGCATCAACATGCTTCTAAGGACACTTAACTAGTACAAAGATTTAGAGTTAAAAACCTTCCTTTATCGTTCAGAATCAAGAGCAAGATGAAAACGAACCTGCTTCTAAAAAGACAATACGAAAATAGCAAACAAAAAAAAAAGAAAAATATTTTTCGTAATTTTGAGTTTTTCTGAAAAAGATAAAACAGTATAATTTTTTTTTTGTTATTTTGGATTTTCTAAAAATATAAATAAAAATATAGAAAAATTAAGAAAAATATTTTTCGTAATTTTGAGTTTTTCTGAAAAAGATAAAACAATATAATTTTTTTTTTGTTATTTTGAATTTTCTGAAAAAATAAATAAAAATAGAAAAATAAAAATAGAAAAATTTAATAAAAATAGTGGACTCCGAGGCGTTCCGAGGGTTTAGAGCGATTCGGAGAAAGAACACTCCTTTACTCTATTATGCTTATTTCGGAACAAAATCTGCTTCTATCATTCCTAAGTCTTCTAAGCTTTGATTAAATGAAGGTTCATGCAAGGCTTTCATAAAGATATCAACCAGTTGATCAGCAGATCTTACAAAGTGAACTTCTACATTGCTATTCTCCACGTGATCTTTTATGAAATGATACCTCAGTGCTATATGCTTAGTCTTGGAATGTTGCACTGGGTTGTGGCAAATGTGAATTGCACTTTCGGATTCACAGTATAAGGGGATTCTCTTCATATTAATCGTGTAATCTCTTAGCTGACTTTGAATCCACATCACTTGAGATGTACACAAGTTGTAAACATCACTCGACTGTAGCTCGACAGTCGACTGGTGTTAAGAGATTAATCGGTATTGGTGAATTTAATCGGGGACCATAGATTATTAATAGAATATTAAGCTTAATCAAATATTAATATAGTATAAGAAAAAACAAGTACTTCAAAATTAGAAAATAAGAAAATTTGCAATTTGAAAATTTGAAGATGCGAAAATATGAACATTTCGGTATAATATTTGAAATTTTGTAAATTTGAAAATTTTGGAGTAAAAAAAGGTGATTTTTTGAATTTGTTTGACATTTTTTTTTTAACTTTTTTAGACTTTTTTTTTTTACTTTTGTAGACTTTTGTTGACCGATTAATCCCGACAAGACTAATTAATCCTGCCAAACCCGATTAATCTTAAATTTCTAATTAATACCTTAATCCTCGACGGTTGGAGAACGTCAAGCGATTAATCCACGATTAATTATCGATTAATCCCGATTTCTGCAACCATGGATGTACATGAGGCAGCTGCGATATACTCATCTTCAGCAGTGGACAAAGAGATGCATGTTTGCTTCTTTGATTGCCAACTTACGAGTTTGTCGTCTAGAAATTGACATCCTCCAGTTGTACTTTTGCAATCAAGTTCTCATCCGCCAAGATCAGCATCGTAGAACACTTGAACAAAGAAACCTGAATCTAAAGGGTACCAAATTTTGAGAGAAGTTGTTTGTTTAAGGTATCGGAAGATGTTCTTTACTGTAGTCATGTGGGGTTTGCGAGGATTTTTTTGGAACCTGGCACAATAGCAAACAAAAAACATAATGTTTGGACGACTAGCAGTTAGATACATTAATGAACCTATCATTTGTCGATAGAGACTCCTATCAGCTGTTGGCTTGTCCAAAGAAGGTGTAAGCTTCGTTCCGAATGCCACTGGAACTTTAACCTTTGAGTCTCCCACCATTCTGAATTTTGCAAGAAGAGACTATGTGTAGGCTTCTGGATTTATGAATATGCCCTCTGAACTCTTTCTAATATTTAATCCAAGGAAAAAGTTAGTTGGACCCATTTCACTCATTTCAAATTTAGTCTCCATCAATTTTTGGATTTTTTCAGTTAATCTAGAATTAGTAGATCCGAAAATGATATCATCAACATAAATCTGAACGATCATAAGGGGGTCACCATCTTTCTAATGAAAGAAGGTTGGGTCGACCAATCCTTGTTTAAACTTAGATTGCTTTAAAAAACGAGTTAATGTTTGATACCATACTCAAGGAGCTTGTTTCAAACCGTACACAACCTTGTCTAATATATAACAGTGATTACGATACTTTTCATTTACGAAACCAAGTGGCTGCTCCACATAGACCGTCTCTTCTAGTTCACCATTTAAGAATGCACACTTCACATCCATTTGATAGAATTTGTAGTTCTTGTGAGTTGCATATGCCAAGAAGATACGACCAGATTTCAGCCTTGCTATTGGTGCGAAAGTTTCTTCATAGTCTATGCCTTCCTCTTGAGAATACCCTTTTACAACCAAGCGAGCTTTGTTTCTGATTGCGTTTCCTTCTTTTTCAAGATTATTGCGAAACACCCATTTTAGACCTACAACTAATGCATCCTTCGAAGTTGAAATCAACCTCCAAAATTTATTGCGCTCAAACTAATTCAGCTCTTCATGCATTTCTTGCACCCAATCGGAAGGATCGAGAGCAATCTTAACTGTTTTTGGCTTAATCTTGGAAATAAATGAATTAAAATGCAAAATTCCATTTTGGAAAATAGTGCAGTCTGATTCGCTTTCTGTTGAGCTCTTGTGAGAACACTAGAAGAAGTTGAACCAATCACTTTCTATTTGGGATGATCTCTGGTCCACTTTGCCAAAGGAGGGTAGTTCGGATCATAGGACAGATCCAATACGACATTTACATCTTCAAATTTTGACTGAGCACCTGATTCACTATGTTCACCTTCATTCTCCCCCTGGAATGGTTCATTTGGCTCAAAATTCGGAATCGGGTTCTCCCCTTGGATTAGAGTGTCAAGGCCGACTTCGAAGTTTTCATCCTCCTCTTGAACAGGTGAATCGGATGTTGAGGTTAAAGTAAAACCCACCCTGTAACACTCCAAATCATGTAATTACCATTTGAATCCTTCAAATGAAAAATATATCATAATGGTCCCTTAGCATGAGGGGTGTACTCCAGGAGTACGCTTAGCGTACTAAGGATGAGTGATCGTGGAGAGTGGCCGCATACACGGGCGTACGCGACAGAAGAGCAAAACCCTAATTCTCGGACTTTACACATATTTAAACATCCTTAAGCTTCTTGGACCAAACCCTAATCAGCCTCCATAGCCTCATTTCGCCCTTTTACCCCAGAGTTTCCTTGTGAGAGTGTTCTTGAGCTTAAAGAGTGTATTTGTGGCCATTTAGAGATCATTCAAGAAGAAGAAGTTAGTGAGCAAGCTTTGTGTGGCATTGAGCTTCAAGATTTTGCATCTATTTCACCTTGAGGTGCTTCTGGAGGTATAAACTTTAATCTTGCCATCTTATTCATTAGATTGATCTAGGGTTTACTTTATTGTCCCATTTGTGTTCATGGATCATCTCTTGGGAGTTTGAGCAACTTCAGAGCTTAGGAAGAGTAGATATGAGGTCCCTTAGTTCATTCATACCATACAAATGTAGTCTTGATGGGTGTTTTGACCTGATGCATGAGTTAAGACCCTTGGAAAGGTCTTAATAGATTATAAGAGGTTGTTGGGAACACATGAAGCATGAAAGGACATAAAGTTGCCAACTTTATGACTTAGGATGTCTTTATAGACTCAGATCTAAAGTTGGATGTTAATATTCCAAGCATTAAGAGCTTAATGGTTATTTGTGTATGTCTGGTTTGTACGCTGCGTGTAGCAGAATGTACGCGACATGTACTGACTAAGGCTCTAGTACGTTGAGCGTACTCGAGTGGTACGCTGGCGTATGCACTCCGGTGTTTTTTGGGCTTCGTATGGGCTCGTAAGCCCTTTTGGCCCTTAATCAGTTTTAAGCTTCATCGTATCTTAGGGTTAGTGGCCCGATTAATTTGTTTTGGGCCATGATTTCTTTGGTTGAGCCTTATTGGGCCATGTGGCCCATTAATAGCTTTGGACATGGACTTTGGGCTCATTAGCAAAGGAAAGACTCTTGGGCCATTATGGAAGGATTTAGACTTAGGTAATTCGGCTCTTTAATTAGATTGTACTTAATCCTGCTTTTGGGTTAATGGTATTATTGTTCAGCACGGGTGGTTTCAGGCTGTTAGGCGAGCAGCTTTTGAGTTCAGCAGACAGAGGTGAGTCTCCTCACCATACCAATGGGTCAAAGGCACCAAGGTCAGCCCATTTTGTGATATGTAGTACACTAGTTAATGTAGTGATATGTGGTAGACTATTTGATTATATGCTATGTGGTATGCTAGTTGCTTCTGTGATATTTGCAGAAAAGACCATGGGGGTGCCCATGGCACTTGGTTATAAGACCATGTGGGGGTGCCCATGGCATTCCAAGTAAGACCATACGGGGTGCCCATGCCACATAGTTGTAAGACCATGTGGAGGTGCCCATGACATCCTAGAGTAAGACCCTGGAGGGTGTCCACGACATCCTTATATATATTATACGCATGGCTTATGTGATTGATATCGATTATATTATTATGTGGATTATGTGGGGTATGCTCTAGCGATCTCACTAAGAATTAGCTTACAATTTGTTGGTTGTTTCAGGTGCTTCAGGATCTAAGGTCAAGGGCCCGGCGTGATGGCGCGACACGTACTCTCTGGCGTTCTGTTTGGGGACACTCTGATTTTATGAATAACTTGCCTGATGTTATGGATTTGAAAACAATTGCGATTGGAATTTTATTATTTATGGAAATTAATTTCTAACTAAAAATGAAAAAAAATCTATTGAGATTTTTGGGCTGTTACACTCCCCCCTGAACAGGTGCATTGGTAGCTTGTGGTGAATGTGGAATTTCGGATGTGTTCGGAATTTTTGGTTCTTTTTCAAGTTCTTTAGCTGCATCATCAATGAACTTCTTAAGTTCTTCTTCCTTGTTATATGTTGTTATTGATTCCAAAGCGATCACCTTTTCTGGCTCATCAAACAGATCCATGAATTCCTCGTAGAGATTTGAAAGAGGAATCGTCATTTGTATTGTTCTTAGAAAAATCTCCTTTGATTGACAGTAAACCTTCTGACACTTCTTCAAATAATTATCATCAAATGTGAAATAATAGGTTTCTTTTATATTTTTTGACTTTTTGTTCAGAACCCTATATATCTTCGAAGTAAGAGAATACCCCAAAAAGATCCCTTCGTCAGCTTTCACATCGAACTTGTTCCGCTGGTCTTTTGAATTGAAGATGAAGCACCTAGAACCAAAGACATCGAAGAACTTGACATTACGTTCTCGTTTATTTAGAATCTCATAAGGAGGGATTGAAAATCGTTTATTGATGAGAGATCGATTCTAAGTGAAACAGGAAGTTCCAATAGCCTCAGCCCAGAAGTAAAGCAGCAAGTTCGCAAAAGACAACATGGTCCTCGCAGCTTCTCACAAAGACCAGTTTTGACTTTCAACGACTTGGTTCTATTGAGAAGTGTAAGGAGCAAAGAGGTTATGAGCAACTCCTTTTTATGTTTGGAATTCTTCAAACACGTGGTTTTTGAACACCGACCCATTGTTACTATGAACATTCTGAAACAACTTTTGCAATTGAAGTTCGATCTGCTTGATAAAGTCCTTGAGCTTGTAAGCGGCTTCTTATTTCTGTTTAAGAAAATAAACCCAACTAAATCTGGAAAATTCATCAACAATAACTAGAATGTATTTGTTACCACTAACACTCTCGACGGCGGAAGGACCACAAAGATCTATATGTAATAGTTCAAGTGGCTCAATCACTTTAGTGTTGACAATAATCAAATGACTCTTCCAACTTTGCTTTGCTAGCTCGCAAGCAACACAAAGATGTTCCTTCTCAAAATTAAGAGTCTTCGGTGCCATAACCAACTGTCATCCGAAGATGCTTTCGTAAGAAGGCATATTGAAGGCTTTATTGTGATCGGCTTTATGTACAAAGGAAATATCTCTCCCTTTCTTTTGTATTTCAGAAGTACTACCTTCGTTTTCTTTTCTATAATTTCAGATCCCTCATCATCGAATAATACTTTTAGCCCTATACCTGCAACCAATTATGACACACTTATCAAATTATGTTGCATGCCTTCCATATATGTAACCTTGCGAATGGAGAATTCCCCATTTGTGATCACGTCGTATCCTTTGATTTCTCCTGTGGCATTATTTCCATACTTCATTTTCCTCTGTCCTTTAGGGATCAAAATTCTCTCAGCTCTACTCTCCTTCCAGTCATGTGATGTGAACAGCCACTATCAATATACCATTTCGAGTCGTACTGTTCATCACAAATTAGCTACAAAATTCAGAAAGATTTAGGAACCCAAAGTTGTTTGGGTCCTCGTGAGGTTTTCTTAGCAACAGGAAAACTTATAGCTACATCAACTAAGTATGATCTTTTTATCAAGGTTGAATTATCTCATTTCGCTATTCTGAAAACAACAGTCCTATTATCTTCAGATTTCTTTGCTTTAACAGGATTTTGTTTTTGTTCAGCTTCAATTTATTGCCGAGCCACCTTCTTCATAAACTTCTTTTTCTCCATTTGCAAGCGTGCTTTGGATTCCTTAAGTGAAATCTCAAGTTCCGAAACAGCTTTTCCTTTGCCTTTAACATCTTTCGATGTGTTATTGTTTTTGAAACATTTTTTTTGAGAGAAAATTAAGGTTTAGTCTTTTGCAAAGGTTTTGTTTGTTTTGAAAACAATGGTTTCAGAAAAACTTTTGGTTTTGAAACCTATGGAGTTGATGACTGTGGCTTTGAAGACAAGATAAATTTCGGATTCAGAGAGAATTTGGCATTTTGATTTGGGAATTTCTTTCTTTCAGATTTTTCTTATATCTAGCATTTAGTTGTCTTTCGTTAGCAATATGTTCCTTAGCTGACTTATGAATTTTGACTCTAGGCTTTGGTTTTTTTATTAGGTAAGTCTATCTGTTCGGAAGATGTTGCACTAGGGACTCTTTAGTTCCACTCAGACTAGCTATATCATTACAAATATTGACACTATTTAATGGTTCTGCAACATATCTCCCTTTGGTTTTCCAAGAGGTCATTTCGGAAAGAATTATGGTTTCAACAGAGTTATCGATTGGTCCTGACCAAAAGAATTTATCGCAACCATCTGTATGATTGTCATCTACCAGGGACGTTAGTTCATAAGTTTGAGTTTTGTCCATTCCACTTTTTACAAAAACTTGGTTAGGGACGGTTTGAACTTTCGGAAGAATAGTAGCTTTCGCTTTTAAAACATCTGAACCCTTATTTTCAAGGATGCGAACATATTCAATTGAGTTTTCAGAAATCAACTCTTTCTTTGCTGCATACTCATTTTTCAGAAATGCCAAACAAGCAATCTCATCCTTTACAAAGATCCCACTCATGTCACTTTTGTGAAATTCGGAATCATTCTTAGTATCGAAAGTATTTTCAGAACTCAATTTTGTGCATAAAGAGTGAAATTTTTGTACAGTTCCAGATTTAATTATCTCTTTATCATTTCCATCTAACATTTGTTTTAGCATGCTTTTGTGATCTTTGGACTGAATATAATCTTCAATTTTTTCAAGTCCAATTTTATAAGATTCAGAAACATCGTCTGAGGACACTATGGATTCGCACTTGTAACACTCTGCATCGATTTCATCCTCTTTCAGTTCGAGAAAGGGTAAAATCATTTTGTAAATCTTTTTCCCTATTTCACAATCAAGATGCAGTTGGGTGATATTAAAATATAATATCTTAGCAATCAAACAGGAAAATATTTCTTTGTTTTAAAATCGCAATATTGTCTCTTTTCGAATAAATGACATCATCCCTAGACCTATTCAACTCTAACTACAACTTCTCAATCCACATCCATGTCTTCACTCTTCTTTGTTATCCTGCTGATTTGATCGGTTAGGTTAGAACTGTTTAGACATGTTCTTTTTAAACTATCACTAAAACTTAAGACAGTAAAATTCAAATCTTCTAATTCAGATTTTTAATGAGTAAATGGAATATTAAGAGAAAGAGAATAGATTGTAACTTACTGATGACCCGCTCACATTCACTAACCTATTCCGAAACAGGTCTTGTAGCAAAACAGTTGTCAAAGGCCTTTGTGCTGTCAGTGGTGCATGCTCTCTGCTCAGAAACATCACCACGGACCATCAAACATCTTTCCTCATACTCAGGGACTCCATACTTCACCACAAAGTATCCACCATGCGATGGCTTCCGAACTTCCTCATCTTCTGAATCTGTTGACCAAACTTCAACTCGACCAAACTCATCAGCATCCTCCTGCATAATCAAAGCAAGCTTAACACTATCAACAGTCTTTTTCTTTCGAATCTCTTCCAACTTTCGAAGATAATAAGCTTCATCATATTCTTCCTCCTTCTTCGCACTCATTTTTCTAAGCAGACACTCTTTTGCCAAATGATTCTTGCCATGACAATAGTTGTAGTCATAGCCAAAATCTCCCATAAGCTTATTCTCTTTATTCACCGCATCCTTTTGAGAATTGTTGAGGCACTCATCCTTTGCCTTTTCTGAGCTATAGTTCCCTTGCCAATTTCTGGTTTTTGAGGCGTCCAATATTCTTTTTGGCAAACTTTCAGGGATTTGACACCATCAAAGTGTATTCTTCTTTTGAAAGCTCACAATCAGAGAGTTTAGATTCTGAATCTTCTTCTGCTACCTTTTTGCCCTTCGCAACTAAGGCCAACGAACCCATACTAGAAACAAGCTTAACATCCATTATCACTTCATCTTCGTGGGATCTTTGAATTCCCACCAGCTTCGTCAAGGTATAATTCTTAAACTGTTCATTGGCTTTTACGATTGACACGACTGCTTTCCATTCCGATCTTAAAGTGTTCATGAACGTCACCTTTTTCTTAATCAGTTCTCTCCTGATCTTGTGTTTTAACATCCTGCTTAAAAGATGATTCAAATGATTAATAGTTTGATCAAGTTTCTCATCTGGCTTTTGAGAAAAAGCACCAAACTCCAAAAGAAGTAGTGTTTGAACTGAATGTTCAAGATCTGCATAACCCGAGTAGATTTCTTTCAGCCTGTCCCATATCTCCATCGCAGTTTCACAAGAACTCACCAGACGAAACATGTCTGGAGGATGACCAAATCTGATAGTCCTCATTGCCTTGACGTTACTCAATAACTTCTCCTTTTCATCTTGAGGAATGTTCGTTTGTTCAATGAAAAGAGTGTTATATTCTGCTTGAGTTTTGATGACTTTCCTTGTAGCAGTGTGAGAAAACATCAGCTGGGTTATTGACTCCCATATCAATGAACCATAATCTTTAAGACCTTGCATGTAGTCCTCAAAGTGCAGTGCCCATTCTTCGTAATCTTGTGGAAACAGAATAAGGATCCTGGTTGTAGAATTGATGTTGCTTGTAGATTGAAGGATAGAGAGTGTGGATCTTCTGGTTGCTTGATTTCGATTCATAGAAACCTATTAAGAATCATATGTGTAATATAATAATCGAGTGTAGGACTAAAAACGAAACTAGATCTATCATCTGCAATCGATGAGAACGATGAAAACGACAAGAACAGATCTTACAAAACATAAAAACCATAATAAGCTCGACAAAAGATATGAGTATGAAATTACACAATCTCCTTCTCTGATACCAATTGTTGAAACAATAAACTTGAAGATCTATAGATTCAAAACAGTAAAGTAAATCAACAAGAAGACCAACGATCGAAACTGTGTCGAATGATTAATATTCAATGCCTTAGAATAGTTCAACGTGAACTGTTCTGTAAAGACAAAGTAGGGAATCACAAAAAGGATTAACCCTAAAGGCGTTTCATGCATGTACTATTAATAGTCTAACCCTAATAAAATTTTGCGTGGACAGACCCAGCCCGTTACAATATGGACTATCCTAGTACAACACCTTATTGAGAGAAAATGTTAAATACCCTAACACAAACCGATCATTTTTTTACTATAGCAGACTGATGTGAGTTTACTCACTATACTATAGGACAATAGGATATGTTATATGCTTGTAGTATTTGTGACTCCTGTTGTATGTGTTATATACATGTGTGCCTATTTTCTATATGTATGTGAGGTGAAATAGACCCGGTACAGCCTTGTGCTAACATATGAGTTGAAATAGACTCGGGGGTGTAATAGACCTGCTATGGCTAGGGTCGACGCATGAGTTAAAATAGACTCGGGGGTCAAATAGACCCGGGGGTCAAATCGACCTGGCATAGTCTTGAGCTGGCAAATATGTATGGTATGTTGTATTTTGAGGAACTCATTAAGCTTCATGCTTACAGTTTTCAGTTTTTGTTTCAGTTACTTCTCGATGGAAGGGGATGAGCTCGGGACGATTGCATCACACACACTATAATATTTTGCATTTTATTTGACTCTTATGTATTTGGATGATTTTGACATAGTCTGATTCCATTATGGTTTTATGGAAACATTTTGAATGCTGGTTTTATTATTATAAAAATTGAAATTTTTAGTCTTAAATTTTGGGACATTGCACCAATATTGGAGTGATGGTTGTTGTTGTAAGAAAACTCAACTAAGGGAAGGTAGGAGTCCCAACTCCCACCAAAATCTATGGCACGTGCTCTCAACATATCCTCAAGTGTCTGAATTGTCCGCTCACTCTGGTTGTCAGCTTGTGGATGATTGTGGTGGTGATTTAATCGAGTTTGTAATACGAGATCAGAGTTAAGAACGAATTAAGAGCACAAGATCTAAATATAATATATTTGGCGCGATTACACTTTCAGGAATAAGAGAAAATTTAGAGAATAAAAGTTGAATAATGAAGCTCCTCTCTAACTCTAGTACTCATCCCATATATATAGGGATAAAGAAAGCGTACAAAAAAATATATGGGATTAAGACACTTAAGCTTCGATACATAATGCCCTTCTAATAAACTAACATACAAACAAACTTTAACACATATAACAAATCTGAGCAGCTTGATGTATCACCCTTCGTATCTCTGAATACCAACTGATTATCTTCTTAACTTCTACCTTGTCACCATCATTGTTTTTCTTACAACTATTCATATGAACAATTAAATTCATATAGTGAGAAGTTATATATCTTTCCACATCACAGGCTTAAAACAATAACTTAGTATTCTTTCCTTTCTTGTTCTTCCCAACAAATACTATTCCCAGGGGCTTCAAACAAATTTCACCATCAACATAAGATTTCAAATCAACTTGACTCTTCAATGAAGATTGAGGCACTGCGATATGTTTGCCAACTGTCAAAGCTAATTCGACATCAGTTAAAGCAAGATATTTATAATAATTGTCTATGAATAACTTGATGTGAGCAAATCCGATCAAGAAATCTTCTTTTCTTGTTAACTGAAGCTTTGAGACATCAGTTCCCTTCCGAATTCGTGCGAAAAAAATTAAGTCATGAATATTGATTAGAAGAAAGTCGGTCACTGAAAAGTCAAAAGCATCGTTGTTTGCTCTGATAGCGCGAAATCGATAATTCTGCAAGACCCCTTCGAACAGAGCGTCCTTAGAAATGTTAAGAGCTCGAATTATCTTGACCAACGACCAGATCTCCTCTTCCCTCTTTCCCAATACAGCGTGAAATCAAAACTTCATTCTTGTAAATTCTTCTTTGTCGAATTTATCATCAATCTGATAATGAGAAGCCATAAACATCATCTTGTTAATAGGAAAATCCAACTGATTGAAATCAGTGTCTTCTGTGGCATAGCTCTTTTTGGGAATTTTTTCAAAGTCATGCATTTCTTCAGTAACCACCAAAGCTTCAATATTCTCACAAAAATAATGCTTCGAAGGATCTCCCTTTTCAATACCAGGAGGGTCGATTGCACTTTGTTGAAGAATGTTTTGTATCTGCCTTTGCTTCTCCATTTCTATTTCAACTGCAGCCTTCTTTTCTTCTATAGTGGGTTCTGTAGAGATACCTTTTTCCTTTATTCTTCATATCTTTTGTTAAAAGGAGGCGTCTTAGACGAACTTAAACCTCCAACACCAGAACTAATTACAACTCCTTTCGTTAAAGGCTTTGTTGTCGTTTTTGTTCTTAACAAAATTGAAATTATGGTCTTTAGAAATGAAGTAGATATTTGGGTAGAAATGACTATACCAACTACTTTTGCATCATCATCTCTTTTCGAAGAACCACTTCCTCTCATGTTGGCCTTCGAACCCATGCCCATGCCAACACTAACTCCTTCTCCCCCTTACACCCCGGTGTAAACAGGTGGGGCATCTGTTCGTATCAAATTAATGAGCTTCACAAAAGGAGCTAACTCAGCCTTTAGTGTTGACTCTAATGATAGGAATTTCTGAAACAAAGATTCTGGAGTGAGCAACGAAGAAGATGAAGAACCAATCGTCGAAACTAAGTCCTTAAAATTGGTCAACGTCCCTTTGATTTTGGTGAAACTTAGAACATCAAGTTCAACCTTCTTATCAACTTTCGGAAGGAATGATTGATACCTCCTGATCACATTTGCAAATAAGCCACTAACACCGGATGTGAAGGGTCAACCTTTCCAAGAATATCATCTCTAATGCGTGCAACTGTCGGAAATATGACTGGATCATCCTCCACTATCTTCGTTTGTTGATACAATCAAAATTCAGTCTTTTGTTCATCATCAGGAATAGCAATTTCTTCCTTTTCATAAGCATTCTGCAATATCATACTCCAATAACGAGCACAAGATATCCCATTCACTGCATTTATATTACCAATGCTCTTAACAAATTCTTCCCACAACTGAGTTGTGTAGTCAACCTGTAAATCATAATAGAGACCAGCTATCATGGTATAAATTTCCAATTTAGCCTTATCCAAACCATCAGTCCGACCCGTCAGGCATCGAAGAAAAATCCTAAATAAAAAATTCCATATGCAAGGTAGAGAAGACTTATTGAAATCACTTATCCTCATCAGAATCGGTTGATGTCCCATCTCATTGAACATGTGAATAACCTGTTCATTAAAGACCTCATAGAAAGGTTCGACATAAGAAATATTCAAGATATGATCAAACATCTTCTTGGTTAGCTTCAATTTCTTGTCATTTATCAACTAAAAAGTAACCAATTTAATCGTCTTACTATATACCGTAGTTGAACCAGCAAGAGATAACCATGACATTGGCACAGAAAAGGAGGAAAACATGGTCGTAGATAGAACAAAGTTATTCAAAGCAACGATGAACATCACCAAATCGTCAGGATACTTAGTAACATCTGGTTGAACTCGGTAGTTAGTGCTTTGAATCGTCATTAATGGTTGAGAAGTGTTGTCATCCGTGGTTTAAGATGGATCAACAGCCACCATTGCTAGGGTTTTGAAAAAGCTTTTGAGAGAACGTAAAGGGAAAGAAATATTTGGGGAATGTTGATCGCATAAAGTTGGAACAATATGACTCAAAACCCTTTTATATGTAAACCCCAATTTGAATTTGAAGCGGTTAAAGCATTTAATACAGTCCACGTGGCTCCTTGAAAATCGAACCAGTAGCCGTAAAAATAGTCACGTCTAAAAATTAATTGGCACTTTTTCCTTGAAAACTACATGAAAACCAAAACGTCACATCCAACAGGATGTTCACTTGTCCCAATGGAATAAGAACTGTCAGTAACCCTTCAGTATGGAGGTTGGTCTCTTTCGCTTTTGTGTTGAGAAGCGAAGTCATATGCCAGCCTTTGCGAAATCATCAGCATGAGTTGGTATTACTCAGAACCTCAAGGATTTCGTGAGTGCATATGTGTGCGAAAGAATAAGATAAGAAGCAAGCATAATAAAATGTGGTTATGTGATGTCAATTATAAATCGACATAAAAGCAGTTAGACCCCGGGCAAAGATCACTTCGTTCTACATCAAGAGATATGTCAAACAGCTTGTGTGGTTTCTCGTGAATTACAATCGAATACTCATAGAGGAGTATCGAAGGGCTTCTTTTCACTGGCTTTGTGGGTTGGTTGAAATTTTGTTACTATTCAAAACTTAACATAAGTGTGAAAACTTGTAAACAAGATTACTTGTTTGACCAGTGTAGTCAGTGACAAGTTGGCTTTTGGAAAAAATTTCAATTAACAAAGTATCGAACTGATATTCAGACGAAAATCATATTCCGAAAAAAAATTCTTGGATCTTGTTGGGTAAAAATGTCGTGGGTGTCAAACATTTTAGTAAGACCACGCAAAAAGAAAGAATATGACTTTGAATATTAAAAGGAGGTACTTAAACAAATGTTTCGTTACATTCGAGAACGAAAGTTCCCCGTCAATTCCTTAAAGGTTGCGAAATTTTGGGTTTCACCTTCATCACGGTCTCATGAATCCATATCATAAACACATATTGTTTATATAGCTATAACTTAGTTGGTTTGAACCAGAGATGTCTTGGGTATGTGTCATTGTGTGTCATCATGTAAGAATAGTTGATGAAAAAGATTGGGTAAAGAATTGAAAGTACCTATGCTATTAGTTGACCAAGCAGGAGACTCTTAACTCATTTAAGAAGAGTAAGGTAGCTCAGGGACTAATGTGAATATAGCCTGATTGGAAAGGAATCCTCGTGATGATCCATTAAGGCTTTGAAACACATTAAGTCATGGAGGCTTGGGTCGACATGTTGTATCATGCTTCTTGGGACAACTAACTAGTGCAAAGCATCGCATATTTACCTTTCCCTAGAGCTGCAAAACGTGTTCCATTATGGATCTTGATTAGAAAGTTGTACAAAACATGTTAACCAAACACAATAGAAACGAAATATTTTTGTCTTTTTGATTTTTGAATGAAAATGACAAAAATAAGAAAATCATTTTGATATTTTTGAATTTTTTAAAAGAAAATGACAAAAATAAGAAAATCTTTTTGATATTTTTGAATTTTTTTAATGAAAATGACAAAAATAAGAAAATCTTTTTGATATTTTTGAACTTTTGACTGAAAATGACAAAAATAAGAAAATCTTTTTGATATCTTTGAATGAAAATGACAAAAAAAAAAAAATCTTTTTGATCTTTTTGAATTTTTTTAATGAAAATGACAAAAATAAGAAAATCGTTTTTATATTTTGAATTTTGAATGAAAAATAAAAGAAAGAAAATATACCAAACATGCGAATCATAAAGAATCGACATAAGGAATCAAATTATTGACATTACGACTGAAACGAAGTAGCAAAGCATATGATGAATCATTCAAAGGAATTTCGAAAGCGAAGTGTATCGAACGCTGAATGGTGAGCAATATCCTCAAAATGGATCAACTACATTTTGACATTACTTGTCTTTATGACGAATTCAAACCAGGAACCGCATTCGCATCTAGCATGCCTAACCCCGATAAAATTCTAAGAAAATTCTTTTCATCCAATTGTTATGTAAAGATATCAGCAAGCTGATCTGTTGTCTTTATAAAGTGAACTTCTATGTTGCCATCTTCAACATGATCTTTCATAAAGTGATAACGAAGTGCGATGTGTTTTGCTTTGAATGTTGCACAGGATTATGACAGACGCGAATAGCACTTTGTGAGTCACAATACAACGGAATTTTCTTCATGTTGACTGAATAATCACATAGTTGACTTTGAATCCATATGATTTGAGAAGTGTGTTGGTGATTTTATATCACTAATATTATTTAAGTGTAATGGGGTTAATTTTTTGATCAATGTCACTTTAACAATTATCGAACAAATTAGTATGGTGCGGAGTGCACATTTGTTTGATTTTGTCATTGTTGAAAGTATACTGCTATTTAGGGGCGAAGACCCTGAACTGATGGGGGTCCGGGGGCAACGCCCCTGGGAGCGGGGTCCAAGGGGCGGCAACCCCTGGCGGGGTCCAAGGGGCAGAGCCCCTGGCTGGGGTCGTGCTTTGATAAAAAAATGTCTCAGAAATTCGTATTTTGATAAAAACACCCGGTTTTGTGATCCATTTATAGACCCGGTTTTATGGTAGTTTATGACAGGTAATATGGCCGTTTTTGGACAGGAAGTTATTTATATATAACTACCATATGGCAGTTTTAAGACAGAAATTTAGTTTTCTGTTATATATGATCAATTTCGGATTCCCTTTTGGGTACGGATTCATAACATCTTCTTCATTCTATATTCTAGAAAATAGCGAGTTTCATCCGATTAGAGATTTTGAGTGTACCCTTGAAATGCTTTAATCTGAAAGTGTTTCACAACTCTCACTGATCCAAGTATATATATACCTCGAATTTCTAACAAAGATTAAAGCAGTTCTGTGATCATGACAAGTGGTGATTCTGTGAAGGAAATGACTAGTAAGTTTGAAAAACTGAACAAGTTTGAAGGGCAAGATTTTCGTAGATGGTAGAAGAAGATGAAGTTTCTCATTACCACTCTGAAAGTGATGTATGTTCTGAGTATACCCATGCCAGTCTTACCAGAATCTGTTGAAGTTGAACCTTTGGAGGCAACAAGAAGAAGATCAATATGGGAAAATGATGATTAAATATGTCGTGGTCATATTCTCAATGGTATGTCTGACTCTCTTTTTGATATCTATCAAAATTTCGAATCTGCAAAAGAACTATGGGATTCTCTTGAATCCAAGTATATGGATGAAGATGCTTCTAGCAAGAAGTTTCTTGTCAGTAACTTTATAGGTTACAAGATGATTGACTCCAGGCCTGTTATGGAACAATACCGTGAAATGTTAAGGATCCTGGGACAGTTTGCTCAACACAATCTGAAAATGGACGAAGCCATTGTGGTGGCTGTGATCATTGACAAAATGCCCCCTTCCTGGAAGGATTTTAAACACAATATGAAACATAACAAAGAGGAATTGACTTTGACTCAACTTGGAAGCCATTTACGGATTGAACAGTCCTTAAGGACTCAAGAACTTGATAACAATCTTAAAGGCAAGAACCAAGTTGGTTCCTCTTCTGTGAACATGGTGGATGGAGAAGGATCAAAGAATCAAAAGAAGTCTAATGGAAAAAGGAAGTTTAAAGGAAAGGATGACAAGTCTTCCAACAAGAAGGCTAAAGTGGTGTGGTGGAATTGTAACAAACCGGGTCACTTAAAGAAAGATTGTCGTTTGCGTAAAGTGAACAAGGATGGTGCTGGACCAAGTGGATCCAAGGATCCAGAAAAGCAACAAGGTCAGAATTCTGTTTTCATGCAGAATTTTAACTATATTCAGAATTATATTTCTGTGATTTCTGAAGCATTTTATGTGCAGGATGATAATGTTGCATGGTGGGTTGATTCGGGAGCAACAAGTCATGTTTGCAAAGATCTATATTGGTTCAAGGACTTTCAACCAATTGATGATGGATCTATTGTGAAAATGGGAAATGTTTCAACTAAACCAATCAAGGGCATAGGATCTGTTTTACTTACTTTTACTTCTGGGAAATGTTTGTGTTTGAACAATGTTTTATATGTTCTAGGGATTCGTAAGAATCTCGTGTCTGAAATTGTATTAAATAATTGTGGTTACAAACAAGTGTTAGAAAGTGACAAGTATATCTTGTCAAGACATGGTTCTTTTATGGGATTTGGTTATATATGTAATGGAATGATTAGACTTAATATTAATTATCCTTCTATTGATAATTCTGTTTGCATGGTTTCTAGTAGTACTAGCAATAATGTTCATAAATCTGAATTATGGCATGCTAGACTAGGAAACATTCATTACAAAAGAATAAAAGACATGTCTAAAATGAGTTTAATTCTTGCTTTTGATATGCAAAATAATGAAAAATGTAAAACATGCATGCTAACTAAAATCACTAGACAACCTTTCAAAGATGTTGTTAGGGAAAGCAAGGTGTTGGATCTTATACATAGTGATTTATGTGATTTTTATGCAACACCTTCCCTTGGAAACAAGAAGTATGTTGTTGCTTTTATTGATGATGCATCTAGATATTGTTATATCTATTTGCTACATTCTAAGGATGAAGCACTTGATAAATTTAAAATTTATTAACAACAAGTTGAGCTTAATAAAAATGAATTAATAAAAGTATTGCGTACTGATATAGGTGGTGAGTATTATGATCCACTTTATTTTGAATCAACTGGAATAATACATCAAACCATAGCTCCATATACACCACAATAAAATGGTGTAGCTGAAAGGAAGAATAGGACTTTGAAAGAAATGGTTAATTCCATGTTGTCGTATTCTGGTTTAAGTGAAGGGTTTTGGGGTGAGGCAATGTTAACTGCATGTTACATCTTGAATAGAACTCCAAATAAAAAGAGTAAGAATAATCCTTATGAACTTTGGTGTAAAAAGGTACCAAATTTGAGTTATCTCAAAGTTTGGGGTTGTAGAGCAGTTGTAAGGCTCACTGAACCCAAAAGGAAAACGTTGGGTGACAGAGGTATAGATTGTATCTTTATTGGATATGTTGAGCATTCCAAAGCATATAGATTCTATGTTTTAGAATCTAATGAATCTGTGTCTGTAAACACAGTGATAGAGTCAAGAGATGCTATTTTTGATGAAGATAGATTTACATCTATACCTAGACCAAGGGACACGTTTCATCAATCTTCTAGCAAGAGTGCTACTCAAGCTGAAGATGTTTCTGGTGGTGCAAGTTCTGTACCTGAACCTAGGAAAAGCACCAGAGCTAGAAAAGCTAAGTCTTTTGGATCTGATTTTCAACTATATTTAGTTGAAGGAACAAGGAATGAGACTATTTCTCAACATCAATATTGTTTTAATATTGAAGAGGATCCAAAGACTTTCAGTGAAGCTATGGCTTCTAGGGATGTCCATTTCTAGAAAGAGGCAATTCATGATGAGATTGATTCTATCATGCATAACAACACTTCGTATTAGCTGATTTACCTCCTGGTTGCAAGCTATTAGGTTGTAAATGGATCCTCAAAAGAAAAATGAAGGTGGATGGCACAATAGATAAGTATAAAGCCAGATTGGTTATCCAAGGCTTTAGACAAAAGGAAGGCATTGATTTCTTTGATACTTATGCTCCTGTTGCCAGAATTTCTACTATTAGATTATTATTAGCTCTTGCAGCTATACAGAATCTTGTGATACACCAAATGGATGTGAAAACTGCATTCTTGAATGGTGACTTGGATGAGGAAATATACATGAAACAACCTGAAGGGTTTGTGATGCCTGGAAATGAACACAAAGTGTGCAAGTTGAAAAAATCATTATATGGTTTGAAACAAGCACCAAAACAATGGCATCAAAAGTTTGCTGATGTTGTCTTGTCTAATGGTTTTGCATTAAACCAAGCTGACAAGTGTGTATATAGCAAATTTGATACTTCTGGTAAAGGAGCCATGATTTGCTTATATGTAGATGATATGTTGATTTTTGGTACTGATTTAGAAGAAGTTGATAAAACCAAGAAATTCTTATCATCTAGTTTTGATATGAAAGACATGGGGGAGGCTGAAGTAATTCTTGGTATAAGAATTAGAAAAGGAAACAATAAGATTTCAATTTCTCAATCTCATTATATTGAGAAGATATTGAAAAAGTTTAACTTTGAGAATTGTTCTCCTGTTAGCACTCCTATAGATCCTAGTCTTAAGCTTCTACCTAATAAAGGATCTCCAGTGTCTCAACTAGAATACTCAAGGGCTATTGGTTGTCTAATGTATGTCATGATTAGTACTAGGCCTGATATAGCATATGTTGTGGGAAGGCTTAGTAGATATACTAGTAATCCTAGTTCACATCATTGGCAAGCCGTGAGTAGAGTATTCAAGTACATAAAAGGGACCATGAATTATGGTTTAATTTATAGTGGATATCCTTCTGTTTTGGAAGGTTATTCTGATGCCAGCTGGATTAACAACTTAGAGGATCACTCCTCTACTAGTGGTTGGGTGTTTCTTCTTGGAGGAGGTGCTATTTCTTGGGCATCCAAGAAACAGACTTGTATTACTAACTCAACCATGGAATCTGAGTTTGTTGCATTGTCTGCTGCTGGTAAAGAAGCTGAGTGGCTAAGGAATTTGATTTCTGAAATTCCACTCTGGCCAAAACCGATATCTACCATTTCTATCAGGTGTGATAGTGCTGCAACCTTGGCTAAGGCTTATAGTCAGGTGTATAATGAGAAGTCTAAACATTTAGGTATTAGACGTAGCATGATTCGTGAGCTCATCATGACTGGTGTGATATCTGTGCAGTTTGTGAGAACTCAGATGAACTTAGCCGATCATTTAACCAAAGGGTTAGCTAGAGATCTTGTGCACACGGCGGCTGTAGGGATGGGTTTAAAGTCCACCTAAAATATTTGATATTAAGATACCCAATTCCCATCTAATACAATATTAGATGTTGAATTCAATGTGGAAAGCTTGATATTTGAAGATTGGAACACATTGTTATCATCATCCCAAGGTATGTGTTCAGTACTGCAAGTTAAGGAGGTTGAAATTTAATTTCTTAATAGTTCGTTGAATAATTGCATATGCGGGTGCAAGAACAAAAGAACTACCTATATAAGCATGAAGTTTAGTTGCTTCAAGAAGTTGGGACTTGGCTTTGATATGCTTATTGAAGGATGGGACACAAGCTAGTAAAATATAGTGTCAAGTTATAATTTTGAGAATGAAAACTGTTGTGTATATTATCTTCAGGTATTCACTTAGAATAGAAAGGGTTCAATCCTAACTGACACCCTGATATTCGAATATTTGGAATGAATACAATACTAATGTGAAATTCAATCGTCATGATATTTCATTTATGCATCAGTTTGTTGTTGTTATGATTTTATTTTAAGTTAATCAAGATTACACTTAAATGGGGGAGGTTTGTTGGTGATTTTATATCACTAATATTATTTAAGTGTAATGGGGTTAATTTGTTGATCAATGTCACTTTAACAATTATCGAACAAATTAGTATGGTGCGGAGTGCACATTTGTTTGATTTTGTCATTGTTGAAAGTATACTGCTATTTAGGGGCGAAGACCCTGAACTGACGGGGGTCTGGGGGCAGCGCCCCTGGGTGCGAGGTCCAAGGGGCGGCAGCCCCTGGCGGGGTCCAAGTGGTAGAGCCCCTGGCTGGGGTCGTGCTTTGATAAAAAAAATGTCTCAGAAATCCGTATTTTGATAAAAACACTCGGTTTTGTGATCCATTTATAGACTCGGTTTTATGGTAGTTTATGACAGGTAATATGGTCGTTTTTGGACATGAAGTTATTTATATATAACTACCATATGGCAGTTTTAAGACAGAAAGTTAGTTTTCTATTATATATGATCAATTTCGGATTCTCTTTTGGGTACAGATTCATAACATCTTCTTCATTCTATATTCTAGAAAATAGTGAGTTTCATCCGATTAGAGATTTTGAGTATACCCTCGAAATGCTTTAATCTGAAAGTGTTTCACAACTCTCACTGATCCAAATATATCTATACCCCAAATTTCTAACAAAGTGCAAGCTGCAACAGCAACACACTCGGCTTCCACTGTAGAATTGAAACACAAGTTTGCTTTATCGATTCTCAGCTAACAAGCTTCTCATCCAAAAGTTGACATCCGCCACTTGTGCTTTTATGATTAAGTTGACAACCACCCAAGTCAGCATCTGAAAAAGCTTGAATAAAGAATCTACTTTTCAAAGGATACCACAATCCTAACGAAATTGTGCCTTTGAGATAACAAAAAATGCTCTTGACTGCTGTAAGATGTGGTTCACTGGGATTTGATTGGTACTTAGCAAAATTGCACACAACAAACATAATATCAGGTCGACTAGCCGTTAGGTATAGTAACGAACCTGTCATGCTTCGGTACAAAGTTAGATCAATAGCTGGTTTTTCTAACAAAGGACTAAGTCATGTTTCAACTATCATAGGTACTCGCAACTTTGAGCTATTCATCATTCCAAACTTTTCAAGCAGATCTCAAGAGTATTACTCTGGATTGATAAACATTCCATGTTTGCTTTGACAAATATTTAACCCTAGAGAATTATTTATTTTTCCTATCATGCTCATTTCAAACAGGCTTTTCATCACATTCTCAAATTCCTTCGACATATGAGGATCAGTAGAGCCAAAAATAATATCATCAACATAAATTTGAACAAGCATGTGATGATCTCCAGATTTCTTTTGAAAGAGAGTGGGATCAACTGATCCTTGTTTAAATTTTGATAATTTTAAGAAATTAGTAAGAATGGCATACCTAGCACGTGGAGCTTGTTTAAGTCCATAAACTGCCTTGTCTAAAACATAACAATGATCAGGATATTGGGAGTTGATAAAACCTGGGGGTTGCTCGACATACACTGTTTCTTCTAGCACTCCATTAAGAAAAGCACACTTTACATGCATTTGATATATGTCAAAATCCTTGTGTGTTGCGTAAGCTAAAACGATTCAAATAGCCTCGAGTCTTGCGACAGGGGCAAAGGTTTCTTCATAATCGATACCTTCTTGTTGCGAATATCCTTTTACTACTAGCCTAGCCATGTTACGAACAACGTTCCCCTCTTTATCTGTTTTATTTTTGAAAATCCATTTTAAAACTATTACTGATACATCTTTAGGTTTCAGAACAAGTCTCCACACCTTATTTCGTTCAAACTCTGCCAATTCATATTGAATAGATACAATCCAATCAAGATCATCCATTGCAGCCTTGACTGATCATGGTTCAATTTTAGAAATAAACATGTTGAACATACAAAACTCTTGATTAGCATTTAGTACCTCATTCTTCGCACATAGTTGAGCTCTCATCAAAACACTAGCTTAAGGATCACCAATAATTTGTTTGTATGGATGACTTTGCGTCCATCTATCCATTGGTGGATATATAGGATCAAAATCAAAAGGAGCATCTTCAAATGTTTCATCTGTTTCTGAACCCTCGCCTGCAATGAACAAATTATCAAGTATGTCATAAAAAACATTAGTATGAATATTCGAAGTATTGGGTAAGAATTCATTGCTCCCCCTCAACAATTGGATCAACAATATGATGCTCCCCCTCAACATCATCATTCATTTGAACTTGATCCCCTTCGAAAGTATGCTCCCCTCAACAATACTATTTGAAATCAAGTGCCCCCACCTCCATTTGAGCATTAGGTATCACTGGTAAACTTTCTTTGTTCATTGGAGTAGTTGTCAAAGAATTCATATCAACATCCTGTGTAATAGTCGAATCATCAGTGTGCTTCGATGCTTCTGGTACTTGATTATCATCAGCATGAACTTCCGCATCAATAACCATGTTAGGAACACCAAAAATCAAATCATATTCAAAATCTAAATAATTAAAACATTGAGTATCATCCTTCGATTCATTAATGATTGGCTTTTGTTCAAAGCACTTTTCAACTCAATTATGAGAATATCCCAGGAATATCCCTTCATCAGCTTTTGATTGAAACTTCAAAAGGTTATCCTTGAGATTTATAATGAAGCATATGCAACCAAAACATGGAAAATTTAACATTTGGTTTCCTGTTGTTATTGATTTCATACGGGATTATATTCAAATAACAATGAATAAAAGATCGCTTTTGAGTAAACAAGCCTTCGAAACTGCTTCAGCCCAGAGATATTGTGGAAGATTCACACATGTAAGCATTGTTCTAGCGGCTTCGCAGAGAGATCAATTCCTCTTTTCGACAACACCATTTAGTTGAGGTATGTAAGGAGATGAAAAGTTATGCAAAATTCCTTTGTCAGTTAAGAACGAATCAAGAACTTTGTTCTTGAACTCTGAGCCATTGTCACTCTTGATCTTCCGAACCTTTTTCTTCAAACTCACTTCTATGTGCTTGATAAAGTTGATTATTGCTTGAGCTGTTTCTGACTTTAAACAAAGAAAGTATACCGAAGTAAACCTAGAAAAATCATCAACAATAACCAAAATATACCTCTTCTTGTTGAGAGAATCAACAGTCGAGGGACCACAAAGGTTAGTATGAAGAAGTTCCAAAGGTTCAACAATCTTCAAATCAATAACTATCGGATGACCTTGTCTATTTTTCTTCCCTTATTCGCAAGTTGCACATAAAGTATCATTATCAAATTTTAATACTATAAAACCACGAACAAGATCATTTACCACCAACTTATTCAAATTCTTGAAATTCAGGTGAGAGAGCCTTCGATGCCATAACCAGCTTATGTCTAATGATGCTTTCGAGAGTAAGCAGACTGAGAGAACACCAACAATTGGTTTGATGTCAAGAGTAGACATATCACTTTTTCTTTGGATTTTAGAACAACTTCTTTTGTATCGATGTTCGAAATCATACTACCTTCTTCATTAAAAACAACCAGATTGCCAGTGCCCACAACTAACTGCGAAACAGTAATCATGTTATGTTGAATACCTTCGACATATGCAACCATGTTGACAGTGAACTTGCCATTTGTAACTTTACCATAACCTTTGACATAACATTTATGATTGTTGCCAAACTTCACTACTCCAACATTATCAAGACTTCGATAGTCTCGCAAGTTTTGCTTCTGACCAGTCATGTGACGAAAGCAACCACTATCAATGTACCATTTGTCATCATATTACTCATCACACAAATCCTGCAATCAATGAAAGAATTTAGGTCCCTAAGGCTATTTGGGTCCTTGGTTATTAGAGCAAAATTCATGATGAAACCTAGATCCTATAACCCAATTACGAACTTTCGAATTCAAACTATCAATTAATACCACTTCATGATAAGAGGGTCTTGAAATGAAATCATTCGTTGGTTTAAAATCAACACTAAATTTCCCTTTAACCTTCTCAGTTTGGTTTACATCAACTTTCATTTTTGGAACACCTTTCCATTGTCGAACAGAGGGATTCGACTCTTTGGATGATGAACTTCCGTTAGAAGACTCATTCAAGTAATCTTCATATGCAACCTTGATTTCTTCTTGTGAAAACTTCCCAGTTTGATAAACTTTGCCTTTCCCTTCCAACCAGTGCTTGATGTTTTTGACATTGTTTGTTCCTTTTGAAAACGAAACATTACTTGGCTTCTTCGAAGATGGATTATGAAAATGAGGTTGTGTAGGTTTAAACATCACATTTCTCTTTCCATTAACATTTAACTGTTCAAAATGTTGTTTTGAAAAACTAGGTTTGACTTGTGATTGAAAACGATTTGGAAAATCTTTTTGATAACAAACATTTGATTGAGAAAAACTTGTGAACCATTCAAAAATCTTCACTAATTAGAAAATTGAGAAGAATTCCTTTGTTCATTTGGTTGAAAACCATTTCTTATATTTTATGGAAACCATTTGTTTTGAGAGTGATGAACAAAATTCTTTGACGTTTGATGTTGTACAAAATTCTCTTTGTTTGATTTTTGAAAATTTTGTTTTGAATTTGATGTCGAAACTTGTGGTTGACGTTTTGGCAAAACTTTTTGAGTTTGAACAATTGTTTTCTTAACAAAAGACTTGTCTTGAGAATTTGTATGAACTGATTTAGACTCTTTCTTTTCAAACAATTTATTTAACAAAACATTTTGTTTCTTTTAAGACTCCATATTTTGCCAATAAACTTTCTTTCTTGCTTGGCGCTTTTAAATTCCATTTTCTTTTGAAACCTTTTCAATTTGATCTTTGAAAATTTGATCATTTAATTTGGATTTTTGAGAAACAACGTCATTTTCTTGGTTTTCAACTTTTAAAGTGTCAGTTTTAACAACCCATATTCTTTTTGGTTTTTGTCTTTGAAAAGTGCATGAGCCCTTGGTGAGGTTATATTCGACAGTACTTTGATTAGAGAAAAATCAGTCTTTCGAAGCTTTCTTGTTATCTTCTTCAACAATTTTGTTGATTTCAGGTTTAACTTTAGCACCATTTCCTGAGGTAACAAACACCTAATTTGGGAAGATAACTTCATCTGAACATTTGAAGTTAGGATACACGACTGTAGTGCGTTCAAGGTAATGAGAACCCTTTTCTTTCAGGATTTTGTCGAACTTCTCGGTATCCTTGTATACTTGATCAACAACTCGGGGAATGGTTGTTTCTTTCGAAACATCATTATCATCATCACTATCTGTCTGACTATCTTCAACAGTCACATGGTCAGGATCACGAACTTTTGAAGACGAAGGTTGGTTAATGTCAACTTTAGCCGAAGAATCATTACATATTTCTTTACCCTTTGCTAGAGAAGTGACATTAATGACAGATAACTAAGAACAGTCAACAATTTTCTCCGCCTCAATTTCACTCATATCATCAGAATCATCTTCGATATCAGCAAAATTGTTGTGAAAGTTAGATGTTGAATTCTTAGTTCTTTTCAAAATATTGATTTGTTCATTTCTGGGCAAGGTCTCGTTTACAATGTTAACAAGATCATTTGCATCTAAACATTCATCAATTTTCGCAACACCATATGCATAAGAATCTATTGGGACCTTATCATATTTAGAGATTTTCTTTTCACAGTCATAGGAAGTTGAGTCTATTTTCTCCGTATCGAAAGCTAAAAAGGGCAGAAGTTTCATATGCTTTTCTTTGCTAATATTAGACGAATGATGTAAAGCAGTTAATTTCCCATACAACCTTTTTGCAGTACTATAATAAATGTTTCGTTGTTTATGCAAATGTTTATTATCAGATCTAAGACTGTCACAATCACACATTACATGAGTCAATTGTAAGTCTAATTTATCTATCAAAGTTTTCTTGTTCTCCAAAATCCTCTGAGTTTCTAGTAGTTGTTTATTGAACTTTTTCATATCACTACTAGCAGAAATAAGAAGATTATTAACATAAGTAATAGCTTTATCAAACTTAGATAATATCGAATCATATGCACTAGATGGAATATTAAAAGATTGCAAAAGAGAACATACCTGCGAAGTCATGGGGGACTTGTGAGTAGATGTCGAAACAGAACACTTCCCAGTGACTTTTTCCTCATCTTCATCCTTGAAACTTGAAAACATTGATCCGTGAGTAGGATTTCGCATCTCTTCGTCATTGGAACCTAATGATCATACTTGATATGCCCCTTCTTCTTTTGACATTCCCTTCGCAACAAAGGACATACCTTTTGCCTTTGCTCTCACTTCTTCAAGCCTCTCAACATAGTAGTCTTTATGCTTTACTCTACTCATTTTCTCATCCCTCTTCTTGAGCATACAATCACTTTCCATATGATTAGTTCCATTACGGTAATGGTAGTCGAATCCTGAGTCACCTTTAAGAATTTTCTCCATCTTCACATCTTCAACCTTGGCGTCCTTCTTCTCCACTTTCTTTTCCTCACTCACAGTCTTTCCTGAAAAACTTCCTTTCACATCACTTGCTCTTGACTTCGCATTAAAAGGCTTTTTGAAGAATTTCTTCACTCGGTTGTTCGAATAAAAAGCCAATGCTTCGTCATCAGAATTGATGATCAAGCCTTCATCTTCTGAATATTCCTTCTCAGTAATTTCTTTCTCAACCTCTCTTCCAGCAACCTTCGACACAAGAGCTAGAGGACCACCCAGAATGATCTTTGTTTCCTCAACAATCTCATTTACTACAGATTCATGTGCTTTTAACACATTGTAGAGATCATTTAGTGAAAAATAGTCGAAAATTTGATGTGTCTTTATCATAACGTTAACATTTCTCCATTCTATGCAAAGTCCCATGATAAATGTTAGATTGAACACCATTGTAGACCTTGTAGCTCCATATTTGTTACATTTGAATATGATTTCATTCAAACGATTATACTAGAGCTTAATGGACTCTCATTCCTTCTGCTTAAACTCTCCCAATTCTAACAAACATTGTTTGACTGAACTGATATTTGTTTTCTCACTACCTTGATACTTCTCCTTCAGCACGTATCCTAAATTTCCTTTGAAGTTTTACAGCTCCTTACATAATTGTATACAAATGGTGGAAGTGCACCACACAGTTCACGTATACATTTCTTTTCATTTTTCTTATGTTTCTCATCCTGTTCTTCAACATCTGGATTGTGCCAATACTTTGTACAACAATATGAGGATGAACATCACCAATGATGCATTTCCCGAGATCCTCATCTATTCCATTCAAATAGTCCTCCATATGATCAACCCATTGATTGTAGAACTCAGGAGTCAACATAGGAATTTTTATGGATGAACCAAGAAGATGACAGTATGAATTCATGGTGTTCATGTTAAAGTTTGCCATTATTGTACGGATGAAATTTTTGAAAAGCTTCAGAAATTGAAATTTGATTGACAAAACTTCCAGAAAATTTACACGAATTACTCGATCAAACTAACTGTAGGCAGAATCGAATCAAAACAGATGATCTGTGATGATTTTCAGAATCAAAAGAGCGGAATATTTTGAATCTAGAACGAGATTCAAAACCTTTTTAAAACCTAAGAAAATCATATCAAAACAAAACGAATTCTGCTGTGATACGAGATCATAGTTAAGAAAGAATTAAGAACACAAAATCTAAATATAATATGTATGGATCGATTACACTTTCTGGAATACAGAGAACATTCAGAGAGTACAAGTTGAATTATGATGCTCATCTCTAATTCTAGTACTCATCCCATATATATAGGGATAAAGAAAGCATACAAAAAATATAAGGGACTAAGACACTTAAGCTTCGATACATAATGCCCTTATAATAAACTAACATACAAACAAACTTTGACACATATAACAACTCAGACAAACTTCAACACCTCACAACAACTTTTCAACTCAACAATGATAAGTAGTGCTAAGATGAAACCTCATACCCAGTTTCTCATGGAACTTCTGCCAAAAACGAGATGTGAACCAAACATCCCGATCAGATACAATGGAGACTGGAATACCGTGTTAAGCAACAATCTCGTACACATATAACTCAGCTAACTTCTTGGCTGAAGAGCTCTCTCAAATGGCTAGAAAGTGAGCGCTCTTGGTCAAATGGTCCACTATCACCCATATCAAGTCAAATCCCTTAGCCGTCCGAGGTAACTTACTGATGAAATCCATAGTAATATGTTCCCATTTCCACATGGGAGCCTCTAATGGCCGCTAGTGCTCGGCCTTGACAATCCAACAAGTCAAGCGCCTCTCGACATACCAGGCTATCTCTCTCTTCATGCAAGGCCACCAGTAGCTAAGCCTAAAATCCTGAGACATCTTGGTGGCTCTAGGGTGTATTGAAAACATGGACTTGTGTGCCTCCTCCAGCATAGTCTACCTCATCCCACCAAAGTCTAGCACCCAAACCCGACCATATCGGGTCAATAATCCATGACTATCAGTAGAAAACTTGCCAATCTCACCTCGGAGTCTCTCCTGTTTTCAATTTTCCTCCTTGACACCCTCAGCCTGAGTCACCCTGATCAAATACAACAAGGGCAAATCAATCAAAATCCTCATACATAGACTCTCATAAGCAAAACTACCCATATTGTGGCTCAAAGCGTCTACGACCACATTCGCCTTCCCGGGGTGATACCGAATTTCGCAGTCATAATGCATGACCACGTCAAGCCACTTACGATGTCTCATATTTAGATTCAGATGATCCATGAGGTATATCAAACTCTTGTGATCCATGTAGATAGTAAACCGGGCCCCATACAAATAATTCTGCCAAATTTTGAGAGCAAACACCACCGCTCCCAACTCCAAATCATGAGTCAAATAACGAACCTCATACCAATTCAGCTGCTAAGAAGCACAAGCAATAACTCTCATATGCTGCATAAGCACCACTCCCAAACCACTGATGTATGCATCACAAAATACCATAAAATCCTCAACACCCTCCGAGTGGGTGAACACTGGGGCCTCACATAATTTCTGCTTCAGGGTCTCTAATGTCACCTGCTGCTCAGGCCCCCAACGGAAAACTACGCCCTTCCTCTTCATACGAGTGAAAGGTTAATAAATCTTGGAGAAGTCCTGAATAAATCTCCGATAATACCCTGCTAATCCCAAGAAACTCCTGATCTCCAAGGGACTCTTCGGAACCTTCCACTGCATCACGACCTCAATCTTGGCTAGATCGATAAAAATGTCATTCTAGTTAATAAGATGCCCCAAGAACTGGACCTCCCATAACCAAAAATCACACTTCGAGAACTTGGCAAACAATTGTTCTCACCTCAAAACTCCGAAAAGCTCTTAAAGGTGCTCCTCATGTTGCTCACCGGTCTTGGAATACACCAAGATGTCATCCATAAAGACAATGAGTGATCGATCGATCATCGACCTATATACCCCGATTCATCTGATCCATAAATGCCGCAAGCACATTGGAAAACCCAAATGGCAACACTACGAACTCGTAATGACCATAACGAGTCTGAAACGTGGTCCTCTCCACGTCCTCCTCTCTAACCCTCATCTAATGATACCCAGACATCAAATTGATCGTAAAGAGCCAATATACACCCTGCAACTAATAGAATAGATCATTAATCCGCAAAATTGGGTAACGGTTCTTCACCGTTAACTTTTCCAACTCCCGGTAATCAATGCACATCTGGTGTGAACCATCCTTCTTCTTGACGAACAAAATCGGTTCTCCCCATGGCGAACTGCTCGGTCAAATAAAAAGATTGCCCAACAACTCCTGAAGCTGAGATAACAACTCATACATCTCAGGTGGTGCTAATCAGTATGACGTCTTGGCAATTGGGTCCGCACCTAGAAACAAATCCATCCTGAACTCAACCTGCCTCTCAGGAGGTACACCGGGTAACTCCTTCGGGAACACATCAGCAAACTCTCTAACAACATGCACATTTGAAACTGAAACCTACTTCCTAGCTCGAGTATCAACCACATATACAAGATAACCTATTCAAGTATGCTAAATATATTGTCGATCCCTGGTAGTAGAACAAAAGGCTGACCCAATCCTAGTACCCTCTCCATAAATAACCAATTCTCCCCCATTTAAGGGTTCAAACTACCACTCGCTTCCCTCGCAGTCAATCATCACACCATGCCTACTTAACCAGTCTATACTGAAAATCATGCATACATCCCCTGTGGGAAAAAGAATCAGATCAATTAGATAAGGCACCCCAAAAATCTCCAGGACACAACCCTAGTAAATTCTCGATGCAGACATCTCGTGCTCTTTGGCAATAGAAACCTGCAACGGACACTCTATCTCTTCAAGAGTCATATCAAAACCCCTACTAAAAGACTAAGATACAAAGGACCGAATCGCACCTGAGTCAAAAAGCACAAGATCAGGCATAGAGTTCACTAAGAAGGTACCTAGCAGAATCATAAACATAAGCATACCATAAAATAACTAACAAAATAACAAATGGAAACATACTAGTAACGACGCTTGGCGCCACACTAGTCTCCTCTGTAGTAAGCTGGAAAGCATGACCGTGGGCCCTCGGGGGCTTTGCCCGAACGTGGTGTCCATCAATGATCCTCAAAGTAGCCGGTGTTGGAGCCTACACCAAATTGGTAGCGAGCAAAGGACAGTTGGCCTTTATATGGCCAACCTGATCATAGTGGTAACAATTCTCGGCGCTTGGTACTGGGGCTGGATGGCGACAATCCCTCGTGAAGTGCCCCTTATTTCCACATTTGTGGCATCCAGTAGAAGATCGAAAAGCACCCTCATAAACCTTTCCACGCTTTCAACTAGGCTAACACCTCTGTCCCCCAGATCTTGAATCAGTTGGCTTGAACTGCTTCATTGTAGGCTGCGACTGAACAAGGCCCTGCCTTAGCTCCCTTTCCTGGAGCTCCATCTCGATCTCCATTCGCCTTGTGGCCTCTTGAAGCTTAGCAAGAGTACCATAAAGTTGGGTGGACATGAACCGACAAATATCCATCTTGAGCATGCTCAAGTACCATGTCATTTGAGCCTGCTCAGAAGCAGCAAACTTAGGGAAGAAAAGAGCCCTCTTGGTAAACACCTTGGTGATCTCCGTCATCATCTCAATCTTCTGTCTCAGATCCCAGTACTCCTAAGCCAACCTCTCCATCTTGCTGGAATGTACCTCGTATGGAACATCTCTGAGAAATGCTCCCAAGTCACCGCAACTCTCTGCTGAGGAGTGTAAGCACTATTCACCAATCTCCACCAATCCTTCTCCCTAATCGAAAAAGGTCTAGGGTGCACTTGACCTTCTGTTCAGCAGGGTAATAGCATGTGAAGAAACAATCATCCACATCAAAAAACCACCTCATCAACACAACGAGTCCCTGACCCCATCGAACTCTGGGGGCTTTGTATTTTCGAAGTCCCGGTACTCGAAGGATCTCTCTCCTCGAATCCCCGTCATAGAAACAGCCATGGTAGCTGCGGAAACAACAGCCTCAGGAAAGAGCAGCATATCAATCATCAAAGAGCTTAATCATGGCGGTCTTGATAGACCCAATCATTTCCAATATAGACCTCCGGATAGTAGCAGCCACCTCAATGGCGATGATCTTCTGAATCTGATCATCAGACAATCCTGGCCCACCCTGGCCACCAGCTCCAGATCCTGATCCTCACGTCTCCACCATTGAAAACAACCCAAAACATATCAGAAATACCACAATACACATTGCTACAATCACAAGACGAGACTAAATCATGGGGTTTGTAACTTCCTTGAAACGCATACGAGTCATATGCTTTCAATAGTATGGGCCTATACTACCTTCCACACCTACCCATATTTGTCTCAAGGATCATCACAACCACCCAACATACATCCAACAACTAGGATACACATAAATACTCTCTTCATTATCTTGAGAGTGGCTATATACGCCTCATCTGATAGGCTGCTCACACACCTGCTCACCCATGAAACTTCCACTAACCCTACAACACTCACGTATGCCAATCATACATAACATTGGATCCTATAGATAGTCAGATACTTGATTCTACCTTAAGCCCACAACCAAACTAGAAACATGAAATAAGGCTAAACCAAACATTCTCATATTATAAAATCATAGTTATGTACAACTATGATGCATACACTAAGCAACTACAGTAATGATGTTAATTTCATACAAGAAGTAACCCTAGGTTATTAGGCATCATACATCAGGAAATTCAATCATGCAATTCCTAAATATACCTAGCCTATTATTAGCATGTTGTTCTATCATAAACATCATATCAAATAACAAGGGGGTAACTTGGGATATACTTTTCTACTCTGGCTAATCGTACACATCGCATTCTTACTTGGTTATTTTTTAAAACATTTTTTTAAAATTTCTGAAGTTCATTAGTTTAAGTCTGGATTCACACGAATGTTCATCCAGTTCTCTCAAACCAAGGCTCTAATACCAACTTGTAACATCCTAAAAATCAGAGTAAATTTAAATTTTTCAAAAACAACCCAATAACCATAATGTTTACAAAATCATTGTTTCAAAAGTGTTTATCAAATACCAGAGTATCCTAAAATCCAAAATCATAAAATAGGAAGATGTGAACGATCATGGATTTGCCTTCCCCCGATCCTCTGAAGTACCTGAAAACAATAAAATAAAATTATACACCAAATCTTAGTGACTTTCACCCCAAATTACCACCACACCACATAACCAATAACATCATGCATACATGAGCCTCCAGCATGACTGAACTGCCTCACTAGCCTAAAGCCTATCTGGATAGCTATTCGGGCCTTCGGCCTGATTGGACCACCTTGCAAACCTACAGTCTATCTAGGCGGCCCTAGGTAGCTTGACCTTCAACACCAGCTGGTCCGCCTTAACCTATTAAACCATAAAATGACGACATATACAATAACATTCAATAATCTACAAACACAGGTAGTCCTACAAATCTACTAACCTAACATATATTCAATATCATAGATAGTCCTACAGATATACCAGTAGAACCACATAATCAGTGAACACATAACTCAGTATATCAACACATAAAAAACCAGGATATCTAATGTAATGGGCTGACCGTGGTGCCTTTAACCCATAAGTACAATGACGAAAACTCACCTATCAGTCCGATTAATTAGCTAAATGGCTCTATGTGCCGAATATCATCTCTACCTGTCACCTATGTATCAAATAGTGGCTAATCTCAATTAAAACTCAAAATACCCAAAATACCCTTGGATAAAACTTTGTAAAAGTAAAAAAAAAAACTCAAAAATTCAACTGAGTCAACTCAGCTTGAGAAAGTATAGCGTCCAAAATGGAGGCATAGCGATCTGGACGGACAATACATTTGGGTCTAGAGGATGCCATACTCAAGAACACCATTATTTGGTACAAAGGCTAATAATAACATCATACAACCTAGATCTAATCAAATAAGCCTCAAGGTATGAACTTTATACCTTCCAGAGATGTAGGAAGTTGCAAAACTTGTAGATCCAAATGTTGTTCCAAGCTTATAAGCGGTTCTCTTCTCCTTCTCCTTCATCTATGAATACCAAAATACACACTAAAGGCTCAATAATGCTCAAAATTAATTAGGGTTTACAAAGTGGTCAAAATAGGGTTGGAGGCTGATGAAAGGAAGAAGACTTAAGGGTTAAGGATGCCTCCAAACTCTAAAAAGTTGGGTTTTAGTCCTGGCCGAGAATGTATTCATTCATCATACACGCATAGCGTCCAGAACGACATATGTTCCTAATGGACGCATAGCATCCAGAACGACATGCGTCCCTAATGGATGCATAGCATTCTACTAATTATGTATTTTCCTCAAATTCTACAAGGGAAACATTTTTCCAACATTGCTCATATCAAGGATACAAATGGAACACCTGGAAATCAAGATGTTACATACCGACATCATTAATGACACTAATTTCTTTCCCTAATATCTAAGAAAATATTGCAAGAATATATGGTTCCTTATTGACTTCAAGTTTCATTAGATTTCATGAACGTTGAAAGACACTTTCCTTGATCATCTCCTCAGATCGACAACTTTATCCAACATCTGCAACATATATGGTTTTCTTTGTGGCTTGGCTAAACTTTATTTACCCGAATAAATAAAATAAACATGTTTCTATATATCTTTAACTTAGTGTGAAATGGAATAGTTCACATGTAATCTACTCATCAACAATCTCTCTCATATTCCTAAGTACTTAATTAAATACTTTTGTCACCATCTAAGTTTTGTTATTAAGCACACCACTTTTCTCCATAATCCTCTGATCAAATAGAAGCCATCAAATTTCGGTTTCAAAACTCTCCTGTTCTTTTAATAAATTCTTTCAACAAGTATTCTTGAAGATTTTTTTATACTAGTGCACATTTTCAACTTCCTTGGTTGGCTTTGTTTTTCAGCTGTGTACATATATTCTTGAGAACCCATACTATCTTCACTTTTGTAGGTTCTGAAGATTATTTCTTTGGAACCCAAACGATCTTTTTCTTTTCATTATGCTTATTTTCCTTTATGTATTTTGAGCTCAAGAAGGACCTTCTAAACCATGAACATTCTGCATAATGCTTATCATCTTGGGATCTTCCAATGGTTGTAGTTAGAGCTACCTTGATAACATGAGTTGGAGTCTAGAGTCTTGACTACATGAGATAGAGCTAATTTGGCAGTATGAGTTGGAACTGAGGGAGTGGTGTTCATTTTAGGTTTCTTTGGAGAGTTTTGCCTTTTGGTTTTATTGGGAAGTTTGGATGTAAAAGATTGAGTTTGTCTAGTTCCTTTGAGAATGATATTGGGTTTTGTTGGAGTTTTTTTTATGTATGAGCAACTTGCCTTCTAACAGCTTGAAATCTTTCAATTTGAGTTTTTTCAGTGTTTGGTTTATCATCTCGAATATCATTAGCTCATATTTTAGGGTTTCTTAAGGAATATTTTTCTGGAAGTACCTCTTCTATTTGAACACTTTGTTTGAACACTTATAGATGATAACCTCTCATTTATGGTTTCTTCTCCTTTAAACATCAGATCATATATATGTTTATCTTTCTTTAGCAATTTATTTTTAAGATATTCTATTTCTTCTTATTTCTGATGGATGATCCTGTCTTAAAAAACTTAATTCAAAAGTAGTAAATACTCTTGTGCATGCATCACTCTAGGAAAACAAGATAGTTTCTTAAGGTCACCTGGCTTACCAGGTTCATCAGGAAACACATAAGTGACTTAGTTGAATTTCTTATTTGTAAAATATTCTTTCATCTAAGATACAATATGTGGTCCTTTAAGACACAATTCAATAATTTTATACCATAGACGTGTGTAAATACTATTTCATCTATTCATTATTTATGATATCTTTCAAATATGGACGATTGTATTAACTTTTCTTCTTATTCAATATTTTGAGTGTATGTTTGGATTCTGAGCTTCATAACTTGAATTGATCTTAGAAATGTTATTCTAAACCATTTTGATACTAGTTGTTGGTCCCGAAATCTGACCATTCGTGTATGAATAAATAAGAAACACAATTTAATGACACAAATATTCAACAAATAAATATTATTTTCTCTGTCACGGATTTAAGCACACAACATTTAGAAAGAATAACACAAATTCTTTCTGAAACCTCACCCATAAACTCTTATAGTTCTCTCTACAAAAAGCTCTCTATCTCTTTATAATATCTATCCAAGTCATCAACTTTCTGCATAAGAAAGCATATATATATATATATATATATATATATATATATATATATATATATATATATATATATATATATATATATATATATATATATATATATATATATATATAAACAAAACCTACACCACGTAGGAGATAAAACTTTTGTAGATTATAAGATCTTCAAATCAATCAAATACCTAAATTAGGAAACACTCTTTAAAAATAAAACTCATATATATATATATATATATATATATATATATATATATATATATATATATATATATATATATATATATATATATATATATAAACAAAACCAATACCACATAGGAGATAAAACTTTTGTAGATTATTAGATCTTCAAATCAATCAAATACCTAAATTAGGAAACACTCTTTACAAATAAAACTCATATATATATATATATATATATATATATATATATATATATATATATATATATATATATATATATATATATATATATAACCAATACCATGTAGGAGATAAAACTTTTGTAGATTATTAGATTTTCAAATCAATCAAATACCTAAATTAGGAAACACTCTTTAAAAATAAAACTCATATGTATATATATATATATATATATATATATATATATATATATATATATATATATCATATTTGATCTTCAAAATAAGTCGTCATGATAATGATAAATCTGATCAGCTCCATGCATACACCAACTCCTATAAGGCAGGTGGCTGATGAGAATTAGCTACACGCAAAACTATATGTTCTTTAGGTCTGAAACCTTTAACATGTTGATAAATAATATAATTTCAGCTTTAATAATCAACTCCATATATTAACAGTTTCAGCTTCAGATTATTTTAGAGGCTTTAGACTTCTTCAACGCCTTCAAATTGCTTCAAGAACTTTAGATTTTAACTCCAAGTCTGATTAACTCAGACATCATAGGTCTGCTATTTATTATTGGGTAGAGCAATTGTAACATCCCAAAAATGAGGACCAAAAATTTCATTTTTAATTTAACAATAAAACCACAAGCGTCAACCATTCATTCAAAACATATCACATCAGAGTATCATGTCTAAAACATTATTTTATTTTATCAGAGTAAACATTCCTGGCTAAAACTCCTTTGGTTTGTATGCCATGCGATCACCCCGAGCTCTTCCCTCCACTACCGGACATACCTGAAACCAAAACTGAAAACTGTAAGCACAAAACTTAGTGAGTTCCCTAACCTACCACATACCACATAGTACCACATATTGGGTCCCTGCCCGCTACACCGGGACTTGAACGGCATCGGACAAACTCCGGCATCGGGCCCCGCCTGGCATCGAGCCCCGCTGGGTATACATATATGCTTCTCTTAGGCCCCGCCTGTCTTTGGGCCTCACCCGCTAAGCACATACAAACATATAACACAACACACAACAAGCAGCTATCACATTCTACAATGCTTTTGATCTAAGGCCTCTCCTACCTAAGGCCTCTCCCTGTACTGCTACTAACGAGTCATGAAACCCCATCCACGGTCCTGCTGATAGTGAGATACGGGGCCCCGCCCACACTCACTTCTCTCATATCTCGGGCCTCGCCCCTGCTCTACTACTAAGGAGATGCGGAACCCCGTCCATACTCTGCTAATGGTGAGATACGGGACCTCGCCCACGCTCACCTCCCTACCAGGCACATACAAGTATCACACAGACAACAAGTATGAACTATCTGTAAACATTCCTCGGGCGTCCGCCCGGCATCGGACCTTGATCCGGAATCACATTCTAGCATACAGTGCCTAGGTCTAACCCCTGTATCTTCCTACTCATAAACCATATGGGCCAGCATTGTGGCCGTAGACCCATTCACACAGTGAGGAAACTCACCTTACACTGCTGAGACCTTGCTGATATCCCTCTAGCTGCTATTTGCCAAATCCCGAACTGCTGCTCCTTCTGCTCCACGAGCTAACAACACCAAATACCATTTAGTCCAATACATTAATCCATCTTAGGGTAAAATGACCATTCTACCCCTAGTCCAACTTGGTCCAGATCTAATGCCCATAACCAAGGCCTAATACTAAGTAAGCTTCCCAAGCCCACTAATGGCCCGATTTGCTACATTGGGCCCAATCCCTTAATGGACCTAACCCTAAGCCCATAATATAATCCCTGGACCATAACCTCTGACTTCTGCTAGCCCACTATGGCCCAAGGTCCAAATCATGGCCCACATCGAGGCCCATTAACTTGAAGCCCAAACTACCAATATATGTGGGGCGTACACTCACGTACGCTGAGCGTACTAGGCAAATGGTCCGTACGCTGGGCGTACTGCCCCTGTTAAGACACTTTCCTATTAAGTGCTAATTTCTCCACTCCAGAGTCTACCAACTCATATCCAGGTCCTTTTCCATGTCTTAATCCATAAAGTCACTAACTTGGTGACTTGCAACCCACCAAACAAGACCAAACTCAAAAGGTGACAACATACTTCCATAAGAAGGGCTAAATACCATACATGAACTCATTAAGACCATAGAGATTAAAACTTTATTACTTATGGTACACTTTTAGCTCTGAGGGTGGCAACCCTAAGCTCAAAATCGAAGTTGCACCAAAAAGGTCCATTCTTAGGACCAAAATAACCCAAAAACCACACTACACAAGATCTAAGCTTCTTTAAACAAAGGTATGAACTTTATACCTCCAAAGAGTTCCAAATGATGATGCTATTCGAGATCTATAAGCTCCAACTCCCCAAGTCCTTCTTAATAACTTCTTATTTTCCTCTTCCAAGCTTAAAACCACCAAGATGAGCTTCCCAAGGTCAAGATCTCACAAAATGAAAGGATGAGTCATTCTAGGGTTTCTATGAGGTTGGGGAAGCTGATAATTAGGCTAGGGTTTCAGCCATTATGTTCTTTATATAGTGGTTCACCCTAAAATTAGGGTTTGAGGACTCTGGGCGTACGCTGGGCATACGTCCTCAGTACCCGCGATCACTTTGCCCTGCTACGCTGGGTGTACCGCAGCCTTACGTTGGGCGTACCCAGCTACACACACGCATGCATTACATACATGCCAAGGGGGCTGCCTTGCTAACTTTTCCATTAAGGGACCATAATTGTTAACAACTTCAAAATGCTATAACTTCTTCTTCCAAAGTCCGTTTCCGACGAACTTTATATCCACGAAAAGGTGGCGAGAAGCCCTACTCTTCTAGCAACACACCCCGGGCCAAAGCTTTCAGAATAGGGTGTTACAGCAATAACATATATCTTCATTTGTAGTCTTCAGAATAAATAAACAAGCTCATGACAGCTCAACATGCGTAAATTGAAATATTCACACTTACTTAGTCATGATTGAATGTCAACAATAAGCAATATAACTATGAAAATATATACAAGTTTGGCATCGTTAAATATTTACAATATGACCCTAATAATAAATGATCTAAAATTCGAAATACAATTAAGGTACGGTTTACCTCTAAAAGTTTTTGTTTACCTACAGAATTGCAAAACTCCTAGGGACATGTGGATTCAATTGAAAAATCTATATTAAGACATTGCTAAAAAATAAAAATAAAAAACAAATTTTCTTGCTGAATTTAGATATTTCAAGCGAAAACTAGATGAAAGTTTAGATGATACTTTCGAAAAAAATATTCTAATGAATAAACTTCAATATGGATGGCGATAAACATTGTAAATTAAATTGGATATACATTTGGTCTCTTACAAGGTACTAGAGAATTTAACACTCCTAAATTCGACTACCCTCACTCCTAAATGCATGGTAAGGGCAATTTACATGGGGTGATAAGGGCACCCCACAGTCATACTTGAAGTTGTTGCGTCACAAAATCTTTGGATTTGGCATTCTTATTTTGATCCTCCCGGGTCAAATAACGACATAAATGTTTTAAACATGTCACCTATATTTAATGGCTTTTGTGATGATTATGTACCTCATTGTCCAATTCAAGTAAATGGAACAACATACGACTATGGGTATTATCTTGTCGAGGGTATATACCATGAATTTGCCACGTTTGTGAAAACACTAACATGTCCAGGTGATCCAAAACGTATAAAACATAAATCATTTAAATAGAATTCTAGAAAAGATGTCAAACGAGCATTTTGAGTCCTCAAATAACGTTGGTGCATACTACAATATGCATGTCCTCGAAGGTGGAAAGGCTAGCTTATATTGTGTACGCATGTATCATTTTACATAATATGATATTGGAAGACTAAGGCAGAACGATTTGTCAATATCAAGAAAATAAAAATACATCATCAAGTGTGTCAATACCGTCAGCACCCCCCCCCCCCCCGCCCCCTCTAGCGTGCAAGAAGAAGGGTGATACGTGATAATCAAAAACATCGTGAGCTTTAAAGCGATTTGGCGGAGCATATAGACTAAGTTAATCAAATTAATTTTAATGATCCACTAAACAATGATATCGGCGAATATTCAGATTAAAAGATTTTAGTTATTTTAAATTTCGATTTATGTAATGTTTTTAAATTTTAATGAACTATTATGTTATTTTAAATAATTTTTATGGTTTTTTGTTTTAATATTAATTTTTATATTCTTTGAATTGTTAGAAAAAATAAAAAAGTTGTAGGGAATTTTAGGGTTTGTGGTGGAGATCTGGATACCAACTTGGATCGTGATATCACTTTCCGAACTGATATTTCCACCCTATGTATGGGTTACAAGAAATTCAACCTAGGATAATCCAAGTGGACACTTACGTTTCTAGGCACAAACCCTAAAATTTCTTGTAACCCAGGCATAAAAAAGTCAGGGGCTCTGCCCTTTGGACCCCGCTACGGGCAATGCCCCTAGACCCCGCCAAAGGAGCGTTGCCCCTTTGGAAACCCCGGACCCATGGGCGCTGCCCCCGGACCCCCGACTAGTCGTCGAACCGGCTTCTGACTCGATCTTATACATGTGTGCACTCCATACAACCCCGTACATATATTAGAGTACAAATCATGAAGCCCCTTAGCTCACATGTTAGTTCCAGTTACTTAAAATGACATGGTGACACTAAAATCACAAACAATCCTCCCCCATTTTAGTGTAACCCTTGAACAAAAATAACCTTATCAAACAAAACAAACTAGTACATAATGAAAATATCGAAAACGATTGAATTTCCACTTAGTATCATACATTTGCAAATACTCGAGAATCAGGGTGTTCTAAGAATTGAACCCATCAACCCATTTGAATTCCAGAAAGTAAAATACATACTAGTTTATTGAATTTCTAGCATAATACAACTTGACACTATTATAAAGTCGTGTGTCCCAATCCTCTCATGATCATAACAAGGTCAAGTCTACAACCTCTTGAAATGCGGCTACACTTCACAATCACGTAGGTAACTCCTTTTCCATGTATCAGCACATACATTTATCAAAGGAATTATTAAGAGGTTAAACTTCAACCTGGCTAACTTTCAGAACCGAACACATACATGGGATGAATACTTCATGTTTTCCATTCTATAAGTATGAGCTTTCCACATTGAATTCAACTCCTAACATTATATTAGGAGGGAATTGGGTGTCTCATCATTATAGAATTAAATGGACTTTAATCCCATCCCCATTACAGACTTATGCACTAAGTCTCTTGTTAGACCTTTAGTCAAGTGATCTGCCAAATTTTTTTGCGATTTAACAAACTCAACCGAAATCACACCATTCATGATTAGTTCTCTAATCATACTTTATCTAACACCTAGGTGTCTAGACTTGCCATTATAAACTTGGCTATATGCCCTAGACAAAGCGGCAGCACTATCACAAAGGATAGAAATAGGTGCTATCGGTTTAGACCACAAAGGAATCTCATAGACTAAATTCCTTAGCCACTCTGCTTCTTTACCAGCAGCTGCTAACGCAACAAACTCAGATTCCATTGTTGAGTTTGTAATGCAAGATTGCTTCTTGGAATCCCAAAAAATGGCACCTCCCCCAAGCAAGAATACCCAACCAGAAGTTGAGGAATGGTCCTCCATGTTGGTAATCCAACTTGCATCTGAATGACCCTCTAAAACTGAAGGACTCCCCAAGTAACTCAAACCATAATTCATGGTTCCCTTGAGATATTAAACACTCTATTCACTGCTTGCCAATGTTGACCACTAGGATTGCAAGTGTACCTGCTCAACTTACCCACAACAAAAGCTATATCAGGTCTGGTACTTGTCGTCGCATACATCAAGCTACCAATAGCCTTAGAGTATTCCAATTGTGAAATGGGAACACCATTATTTGGCATTAATTTCACACTTGGGTCCATAGGAGTACTCACAGGAGAACACTCGGTAAAATTAAACCGCTTGATAATTTTCTCAATATAATGACTATGAGTCATTACCAATCCTTTGTTCATCCTCGTAATTCTTATTCCAAGAATTACATCAGCCTCTCCTAAATCTTTCATGGAAAACTTGGATGATAACAATTTCTTTGTTTCATCCACTTGATTTTGGTCGGTACCAAAAATCAACATGTCATCTACATATAAGCAAATGATCACTCCAGCTCTAGTAGCATCAACAAATCTACTATAAACACATTTTTCACATTGGTTTGTCTTGAAACCAAAAGACTAAATCACCTCATCAAATTTTTGATGCCATTGTTTAGGTGCTTGTTTCAGCCCATATAAAGATTTGACAAGTTTACAAACCATATGCTCTTTACCGGGCATAATGAAACCTTCTGGTTATTTCATGTAAACTTCCTCATCAAGATCACCATTTAAAAACGCTGTTTTCACATCCATTTGGTGAATAACCAGATTGTGGATACTTGCCAAGGCAACCAACAATCTAATAGTAGAAATACGTGCAACTCGAGCATACGTATCAAAATAGTCAATAAAGGATTTTTGTCTAAAACCTTGAATGACTAACCGGGATTTGAATTTGTCAATAGTCCCATTAACATTCATTTTCTTTTTGAAAATCCATTTGCATCCAAGTGGTTTATAACCCAGAGGCAAATCAGACAACACCCATGTGTTGTTCTCAAGAATTGATGACATTTCATCGTCAATTGCTTCCTTCCAAAAAGCAATATCACGAGACTCCATGGCCACTTGATAAGTCTTAGGATCATCTTCAATACTATAACAATAAGAGTATTCAAGATTAATTTCATCCCTTGAACCTTCCACCAAGTACAGTTGGAAGTCGGATCCAAAATTTTTAGCAGTTTGGCCTCTTTTGCTTCTATGAATATCTTGTGGTTCTTGCATGATACCACCATATTGACTTTCTGAATTTTTCTCTTTATTAGCACCAAAAGTCAGATCCTTAGGCCTTTGAATCGACGAAAATCTCATCTCATCAAAAATTGCATCCCGTGATTCGATGACAGTGTTAATTGAAACCGAATCATTAGGTTCTATTACATAAAACTTATATGCCTTGGAATGTTCAGCATATCCAATGAATATGAAATCAATTCCACATTCTCCCAAATTTTTCTCTTTGGGCTCGGTAAGTTTTACAACTGCCCGACATCCCCAAACCCAAAAATAACTCAAATTCGGCTTTTTCTTGAACCAAAGTTCATATGGGACTGTTTTGTTCATTTTATTTGGAACCCTATTCAATAGATTGCAGGACATTAACATGACCTATCCCCAGAATCCTTCACTCAATCCCGAGTAAGACAACATCGAGTTTACCATTTCCTTTAAGACTCGATTTTTTGTATTCATCAATACCATTCTGTTGGGGCGTGTAAGGTGTTGTGGTCTCACGAATGATACCCACTGATTGGAAGTATATGGGATCCATATATTCACCTCCCCTATCAGTCCTGAGACATTTAAACGAAATGCCCAATTGCAATTCCACCTCGGTTTTGTATATTTTGAATTTATCTAAGGCTTCATCCTTCGAATGCAACAAATACACATAGCAAAACCGAGTGCAATCATCAATAAAAGTGACCACATACTTTTTATTTCCCAAAGAAGGAGTGGAGTGAAAATCACACAGATCATTGTGTACAAGCTCCAAAACAGCTGAATTTCTAGTAACACTAGGAAATGGTTGTTTTGTCACTTTTGTAAGCATGCATGTTTTACATTTATCAGATGTCATATCAAAGGCTAGAATTAATCCATCTTTTGACATCTCATGCATCCTTCTAAAGTTGACATGACCTAATCTTACATACCAAAGCATAGATTTATCAACATTAGAAGTAGAAGATAAAAATGCAGAATTTTGAATAGGTAATAATTTGTCAACAATATTTAAACGAAACATTCTATTATTTAAATATCCAAAGCCAACAAACGATCCACCCGTAGACAAAACAAACTTATCCGACTCAATAACTTGTTTAAAACCATCATAATTCAAACAACTAGAGCTAACAAGATTCTTGCGAATCTTGGGAACAAACAAAACATAAAATAACCTAATTGTCTTTCCAGAAGTAAATTCAATACACACGACACCTAAACCACAAATAGGAATAAAAGAATCGTCTCCCATTTTCGGCACCGACCCATCTTCAAGCGGAGTTAATGTTTCAAACATCCAGTTATCCTTGCATACATGGTTCGTTGGTCCGGAGTCGATCCACCAAGCAACATCATCATCCTACACATAGAATGATTCAGGGATAAATGAAACATAATAAACATAATTCTGATTAGAATGATCAAAGTTAGTCAAAAACTGACCTCCTTTAACTTGGGCCGAAGACCCGTTCACTTTCCCATTGGCTCCACTGTTTCCAGCACCATTGTTGCCCAAATTCACACGACAATCACATTTGCCATGCCCAACTTGATTACACCTCCAACAAACCAGATCCTTTCTCTTTTTGTTGGAGTTGCTTGGTACATGTTGCTGCTTATGTTTGCCATGTCCTTTGTGGTTCTGGTTCCTTGGTTTGTTTTCAACCATATGAACCGAGGGCTGTCCAGGTTCAACTTTTCCTTTGGGTTTTTCAGATTTGTCACTTTCCTTCACACGAAGAGATTCTTCAATACGAATGTGACTAGCAAGTTGAACCAATGATAGTTCCTCCTTTTGATGTTTGAAGTTATGTTTGAAGTCTTTCCAGGACGGAGGCAGTTTGTCAATGATAATGGACACAACAATGGATTCATCCATATTCATACGGTGCAGTTTAAACTGGCCGTATATGCCAAGGAGTTCATTGTACTGTTCAGTAACAGACCTTGAATCTTCTATCTTATAGTTATTAAAGTCACTGACTAGAAACTTCTTGCTAGAAGCATCCTCAGTAATGTATTTCAGTTCAAGAGTGTCCCACAACTCCTTGGCACACAAGGCTTCACTATGGATATCAAATAAAGCATCAAACATACCGTTCAGAATGTGACCTTTGCAGATGTAGTCATCATTGTCCCACTTCTGTCTCTTTCTTGTCTCTTCAGCCGTCTCAACAACACCTTCTGCAGGCTCTACTGGTCTTGGAGTAGTCAGCACGTATGCTGCTTTCAGAGTGGTTAGCATGAAGTGCATCTTTTTCTTCCAACGCCTGAAATCGACGCCTTCAAACTTCTCCAGCTTGGCAAACTTAGTGGTCATCTCCCGGATTGAGTCACCCATCTCCAGAAACAGCAAATATCGGTTCGATTGTAGGGAATTTTAGGGTTTGTGGTGGAGATCTGGATACCAACTTGGATCGTGATATCACTTTCCGAACTGATATTTCTACCCTATGTCTGGGTTACAAGAAATTTAGCCTAAGATAATCCAAGTGGACAGTTACGTTTCTAGGCACAGAAAACATAAGTCGATATGCTAGCGGATTCTGTGAAAGTATGATGAAAACGAGACCCCAGCCAAAAACTAACGCGACCCAAGCCAGGGGCTCTGCCCCTTGGACCCCGATAGGGGCGCTGCCTCTAGACCCCGCCAAAGAGGCGCTGCCCTTTTGGAAACCCCGGACCCCCGACTAGTCGTCGAACCGACTTCTGACTCGATTTTATACATTTGTGCACTCCGCACAACCCCGTACATATATTAGAATACAAATCATGAAGCCCCTTAGCTCACATGTTGATTCCAGTTATTTAAAATGACATGGTGACACTAAAATCACCAACAAAAGTTTTACCACCGGCAAAAAAAACCATCACACCCCATTCATAGACAAATTGTAACAAAAACGGTAAAAACTTATGTGACGCCTATATGACATATTTTTATCATTGGCAAAAAATTGACACCATTTAGCCTAATAGATATTAATGAGACAATGAACACACGTAATAAATACAATGTGTAATTACGTACACGTGTGTTTAATAGTACTACTGCTATAACGAAGATATTTATGAAGGGAGAGTGTCTTCGTGTGTGTATTAGCTGTGTGAAGAAAGGATGGACTTTCCTTTGTTGTCTATTTTGTATTTTAGTAACTTGTTATAAAAGTCAAATTTTGAGTTGCAATTGCTTTATAAATTATAACTTTCGCATTATAGTTTGTTTTTTTTAAAGCTCCAGATTGTGATGTTATTGATTTTTATTGTATGACTTGTTTCTATCTCGTTTTATTTTATATAAATGTCGATGTAAGTTGTAACAACATAGAACCAAATTAGATTTCAAAAAATATCTTAAAATTTACAAGTTAAAACACATAAACATTTACACCCACAAATTTGATTTTATTGTATTTTAGAAATGATGTTAATAGACTATGTTTATTGGTAGGAAGTTAAGATCGTTGTATATATTCAAGTAAAACATAAAAATAAAAATATATAATATCGTCAATTTTTTACGATTTGAATCACAAGCCAAATATCAAATCAATTGTTCAATAGATACCGTCACATATCGAATGTAGTTGATAATATTGATTGTATATATGCACACTACCAATTGTTCACTGCACATCGTCACACAAAATCTACTTTTTTATTTATAACGTTGATAAATGATGAAAGTGTTGAATTTAGTTGATATCTTTAATGTGTATGTGTGTAGGTGGGGGTGGGGGGATTCGTGTGTGGGTTTGAAAAATTCCTATGTAGGTAGACCCAACAATTTGATACATAAATACGAACATGACACACGTATTTGTGTGTGGGTTTGGAAACTTCGTGTTTCATGTTTATTCATGTCTACACGAATTTAAAATTCATGTTTTGTGTCTTACCTATGTTGTTAGAAAAGCAGTTTGAATATCAATGCAACTTGGATATTTTCTGAGGTCGTGTTAAAAGTATTTCCAAATTTTGTAATGCGTTACATGAATTCGGACTTTAAATAATCCAAGACATCATTCTAGATTTCAAGCAAATTTGAGATAGCAAAAACAATCAATATGTTTTTTGTGTGTTTCTTTGAGACAATAATTTGGAAGAGTAACAATACAATCATTGATAGACAACGACATGCTAAAATCGATTATTTCTAGCAAGAAATTATATTTGTTTGGAAATAGGAACAAAAGCCACTCTTGGTTTTTGGTGGGAAAACAATGATCAAACCCGTTTACAACATATACATCTTGCTCTAGGTAGGGGAGTTGCCCCATACCCTGTAAACGAGGTACACACATCGTTACCAAAGACTTTGCCCCTTGGACCACACCATGGGTGTTTCCCTTAGTACTCACAACTTGTGATGTCCGATTGAATCCAATGGCACTACCCTTGGATCCATGTGTTCATGAGCTCCAATTACTTATCTGAATGTGCACTTCACACCTCTAAACTTGGATTAAAGACACTGTTGAACTTGGCTTGTCTCAAGTTAATTCGTACTATACTAAGGGGTTATTTGGTAAAGACTGAATTTTTAAGAGGTATGACTGTCTAAGAGGGTATGAATTTTTAACATTTTGTTTGGTTGGAACATCTGAATTGCTGTGTTGGATGATAAAATTGACCATTTTACCATTCTTTATTATTTCTTTCGATTACAATATTGTACTTCCAACTTTTCTTTATTAGGACATTGTACTTTGTAAATTATAACAGATTCTAACATTCTAATTTGGTAGAAATAAGAACTACAAACTGTTGTATTTAATGAGAATCGATTTTCAGGGAAAAAAAAGCACAAATCGATGTATTTACTGAGAATCGATTTTCGTTTGAAAAAAAATAAAAAAATAAAAAAAATACAAAATAAACTCACCTGCAACTGGAGGCCAACATCACTAACGGTGATGGCGAAGGCAAAGAAGCTGGCAGTGGCAACGTTAATGGTAGAGGGAACAGACGATTGTTGCAGATCAATGAGGTATGAGAAGGGGATTGGTGGGAGGAGAAGGAAACAACGACGTTTTGTTGCAATATATTAAGGGCACAATTGTCTTTTGTGTTAATTCAGGAGTATCTTTACATCTGATTAAGTAAGTGATATTTTTCAGATTCAGATCTTATATTAAGTGGTAAACAAATATTATGAATCTTAAAAATTCAGTATTACCTCTTATTATGAGGTATTAAGTGTTAAACAAACAACTTTAACACCCCGTTCTCAAGTTCAATTTAACGAGAGAAATGAAAGGAAATGAGTGGAAATGAAAAGAAAATAAAAAAAAAGTTGTTATTTCCAAGTTTCATTAAAGGAGGAAAGTGAAAGGAAGTGGGAGGATAATTTTTCATCTTAACTTTCCTTCCGATTTGGGAGGATTTGGAAAGAAAGAACAAAAGATTCATTTTCCTTCCACTTCTCTCTCACTCGGGAACCTAAAAGAAAATTTTGTTTTCCTTTCCTTTCTTTTTTTTCTCTCGTGACTTTCTTTTCTTTTTTCTTCTTTTCTTTTGCTAAACTCGGGAACGAAGCGTAAATGAATTGATGAGACTAAAATCAACTATAAATAAAAAAAAATGTATTATTTTAACAGTTGATTGACTATAATCGATTGTGAATAAACATAACGTCATGAATTATTGTTTTCACTTTTGTTTACTAAATTTCTTTAAAAAATAAATAAATAAATAAATAAAACTGTACGGAAAACCCCAAGGGTTTAATATTAGCATAACGCTTTTAAAAGGAATCATACGACGCCCTTATATCGAGTGGTCCAGATTTTAAAAGGAATCATACTTTCACCAAACTTCTTTTGTTAGTTTTCTACATGTTCTCTAATAAAGCTAGTTTTTTTTATAAGTTCTTAGATTTAATCGATAGTAAGAATTACTTGTAATATTAAATTATTTGTTATAAAATGAACTTATATGTTTTGTTTTATAGAATACATAAGGACATGCATTTCTCACTATTTTATTGGCTAAAATCCTTTTGTTGTCTAAAATTGAAAAAAAAAAAAAAAAAAAAAAAAAAAAAAAAAAAAAAAAAAAAAAAAACAAACAATAACATTTATTTGGTAGGAACATCTATTTGGTGTATAAATCATTAACCCTTCGTATAACCAAGTATTTTGAATTTGATAAAAAAAAAAAAAAACTTTTATTTTATTTATTAAAGAATTTAAAATGGACATGTGTGTGACAAATTGAATGACACGTAACAACAACACTTCGAGCCTTTTGTCATATGTTTCAAGTTGTATAGAAAAAAACTCCAAAATATCTTTGATATTTATGAAAGTTTCACTTGAACATTACCACATACGGAGAAAAGTGACAAAAACAGAAATTGCACGACCCATGAGATCTATGGTTTTAACCATATTTACCTTTGCGGAAAATGACAAAATATCATCTCATTACAAGATCTATTTTATGGGTTAAAAAGTGACAATTTTAGAAAATGACAAAAAAGCCCACGGATCATGTGTTTGGCGGAGTCTTTTAAATGTGTCGAATTATTTTTTAAAGAGTTTGTGACCAAAAGGGGTGTTTTTGAAAAAACTATTCATCAAAAGATATACTTTTCAAAGTATTAACCAAATAAGATTATTTTGTTATTTAAGTAAATCCTTTCTAATAAATAAAAAACTTTTAGTCATATGTTACATTCTTATTGATTTGACCGCATGTCATTTTATGGTTATTTTCAATTAATTTTTTTTCCACATGATATTTTGTGGTTTTTGTTCATTTTATTAATTTCCACATAATATTTAAATGTAATAATAAATGCATATCAATATCATTAATTGACTTCCATCTAATTTCAAATTTTCTAAATTAAAATTTCATTAGTTTCCTTTATTTATTTATCTAAATTATTTGTTTAATTTAAAAGAAAAACAAACAATTAAATCTTAATTATTCAATATTTTTCTATTTTTTCTTATAAATTCAAACTTCTCAAATGTTTAAAATTTCATATTTTTTTCGTTAAAATAAGCTCATGTAATACATGGGTCTTATACCTAATAAATAAATAAAAAGTAATAATAATTCAAAAAAACTATTCCCAATCACACCCACCGCCCAAACGTGATGGCAGAGTCTCCTCCTGGAGCCACATCCACCGGCGATTTCATCTTTGGTATGTTTTTTTACATTGAATTTTATACATTCGGCATCGATTTTGTGACTCCATCGGCGCATCTGTCATGTTCTTACTTGGTTAATTTTAATTATGAACTTTCTTATCTTATTTGTGAGCAACTATCGATTTTTCATGCATTAGGTCCACATCCTTTTTTATATGTATCTGTGAGCCAGATGTTGGTTATAACAAAGAATGTTGGTTATAACAAAGAAAGGATTCTAAGTTTGAATTTTAATATAGAATTTGCTTAGGTTAGATTTATAAGAATTCTGATTTTGATGAATTGTGTACTGATGCTATGTTGATGTTGTTTTATGATTGCTTCAATGTTGTATGTTTGTTTCTTTGTATCTGATTTGGAGTTTGAGTTTATGATTATAATTGATGGTATATGTTGTTTATTGGTTTTGAATTTTGCTTAATGATGTTATTTTTGGTAGATGGATGCAAATGTCATATCATATATTGTTCAAAATGAGGATTTTAACACAATCTCTCAAGTTGTTATTGCGACCAATGTAATGATGAGTGACGGTATAAACAAAATCAATATTTTTTCGTATGTTATATTGGTATGACTTTATATCTTATTTTTTATCTTTCTGTTTATATAGATGGTGGTTATCAAATCAAATTATTCCGAACGTTTCTTCTTCGTAAGAAAATGATTGTTGGTTTTGTGCCTAAAACATTGTACTTATGAATTGGTTTTAATTTAAGATGATGTTTGTTGTTTTAGATTAAAAAAAATGTTTGTTGGTTTTTGTAAGAAGTTGGTTTAGTTTAAAAAAGTGGTTTGTTTAATAATTTGTTGGTTATAATCATGTTTGTAAAAAAAATGATAAACATTATTAGCAAAAAGTTATTAAAAAATTAAAAAAAAATTATAATAAAAACCGGTATAAATAGTTAAAGTTTTGAAACTATACATATTTGGTAAATATTTTTAAAAGTATGTTCAATTGATAAAGGGTTTAGGTCATTTTCGGTCACTTAATTTTTTGTTTTGTACTCATTTGACCACTTAAATCTTTTTAAGTTTTAAAAAGTCAATGAACTTTTGGCTTTGTGCTCATTTAATCACCTAACTTTTGGTTTTGTCACTTAGCTTTTGGATTTGTGCTCCTTTAGTCACCTAGTTTTTAAAATTGTGCTCATTTAGTCACTAAACTTTTAAAATAAAGCTATAAAAATGAGCACAGTTTTAAAAGTTAGGTGACTAAATGAGTATAATTTTAAAAGTTAGGTGACTAAATGAGCACAAATCTGAAAGTTAAGTGACCAAACCAAAAGTTAGGTAACTAAATAAGCACAAAGTCAAAAGTTCGCTAACCTTTTAAAACTTAAAATGAGTTAAGTGACCAAATGAGCACAAAGTGAAAAGTTAAGTGACCAAAAATGACCTAAACCATTTGGTAAATAGTATTTTCAAAAACACGATTTTGGTCAAAAGCTCAGAATTTACAATTTTTTTGAACAACTAGAAATTATTTAACACCAAACTAGCAAGAAGCTAGAAAAAGAAAGGACAATTACATAATGTTTTGGATCAAAGGGTTTTGTAACTATAGAGACCAAGAAACATGACAATTAGTACATCTGTTCGAATATCAAACAAAAGAAAGAATAACAATATTATCAAATAAAGAAATCCTCTTCATAGACGAAAGTTGGAACATAACATTGTTTCCATACTTACAGATCATTTATATGGTAGCATAGACTATCGCTTCCAAAGCTTGACACTTTTTCCTATTCACTTTAACCGAATCAACCTACGTCAGCACATCAAGAACATTATGAAACAGAGGAAATGAAAGGTCAATCCATTTAATAACTTTCCTCCATAACTGATCAACAACTTCACAACTAACAAACATGTGATTACAATCTTCCACATGAGAAAGATAAGAAGAAAACAACACATATAGCACATCAATACTCCTATCAACAAGGTTGGATCTAGATGCAATTATCTCCAACAAAACCCTCCAAATAAGAACATTTCACTCCAATGGGACCAATTTGCACCAATGTTTAGCAATACCACTAGAAGGAAGAAGAACTCCATCAACATGTCGCCCGGTAGAGTTAACCTCAAACTCCCCATGCGTACCTATCTCTCACACCCAACTACTTAAGCAATCAGTCAAGTATGTTTCTAAAAGTAAATCACAAAGAATCGAAAATTGATAAAGTCGTGATGTTGCCTTCTCTAAAAAGTCTGATCCATTTCCAATCCCAGTGGTCTTTGTGCCATTTATCACTGACCATACACTCCTTATTAAACGTCATAGTTTATGACCTAGGAAACCTAACCATAAGAATTTCCCCACCTAACCGTACCTCATCCCAAAACCTAGTATGTCTCTCATTTCCAATTTGTTTTTTAAGAAAATAATGAGGGATAATATTATTTTCATGGAACGAATGAATCAACTTCACCAACGATAACCAAACCCAACCACCTTTCGGCCTATGTATAGGTAACCTAAGGCCTCCGTGAATACCATAGATGCTTCTAATAACATTACTCCACAATGAGTTGAGATCTTTAAAAAACCTCCAACGGCATTTCAATAAAAACTCTGTATTAAACACCTTTAAACTCCCAATATCTAATCCCCCTCTCACTTTAGAGTTAAGAGCTACCTCCCACTTTACCCAAGAAATCTTCAACAAGGTTAGCTCTAGATGCAATTCTCTCCACGACCCTATTGATGAATGAAAGAAAGGCTTTGTGAGCCATGTAATCCCACACCTATGTAGAGTGGATCGTTCAACACCTACGGCACAAACCCATTTTTGACCTAATGGTCCTAGTATCATAGGCGATCGAACGGTCACCTCTTAATTACTTGACCGACCTCCTTTAATAATTCCATAAACACCTAGTGAAGATATGGAAAACAAATAAATAGCCCTATGTTCGGATTTGACACTACCATACCATAATCAAAAGGTACAATGACCAGAGCGACCAGACTTAACATAAATATAGCCACTGGAGCCATTCTAAAAAGGGAGAAATTTTCACTACTTGTTGAAATAGGTTCTTTTACAATCAATTTAAAACCATCTACTAGAGGTTGTAACAATCCAAATGATCCCACTACATCAAGACCCTTTCGACGTTGCACAAAATCCGTTACTGTACGTTTAGCTAGCACTAAAAGGCTACTCCTAGTAGAAGTGGTAAAATTATTCCAATTATTTTAGCTAGAACTGCGATGTACATTTTATATTTTCTATTCACTCATGATCTGGCTAAGTCGACCCGATCATGATATTTCACTCATGATCTGGCTTGGTCGACCCAATCATGTTATTGAAGGATGGTACCTTTTCTTGAAAAAGAAAGGAAATTCTATTTCTTCTTCCTAGCCTGTCTAAGAAGGTGCAGTCAGTAAGCTCTCACTTATCTTTTTCATTTACAGATATAGATAGATAAGAAAAGATGTCAGCCTCTGTTTTCTCACGGAACACTCATTTAATGGGGTTATTTGAATTGGAAGACAAAGACAAAGTGAAAGAATGAGTTCAATTTTGTTGATCGATTTCAATGGACCAATAATCTATCCTTTGATAAAAGCTCATAGCCACTACTAGCCTACGGTCCTTGCAGATTACATAGCACATGCTCAGAGCTATGATGCTTGCTAGGGGTATGCAGGAATCCAACACAAGTCGACTTCTAACTTATACCTAATTATATAGCCTTGATCATTTTCGAGGGTGGGCCATAGATATCATCAGAAAGATCTATACCAGATCTTAAGAGGTCATATTTTTATCCTAGTATAGTAGCTACGACCCAACCTTCTACACCTTATGCCATGGGTCGAAGTTGAGCCCCCCCTCCCCCAGAATGTGACTTCTACAGAGGTAATAAGAGTCTGGTATATATTACTGCTATTTGTCTGCTTATGTGGTTCATGTAGTGAGTTAATTTGTGTTTGTTTCTACCATTCCCCGTCGTGGGGTTATGAGACATTCATTGGGTAATTACAAGATCACACAAGACTAGGTAACGATCTTATGCCTTGCCAGTAGGAAGAAATCCAAAGATCGTCCTCTATATCGCCCGCCCAATGTTTACTGTCGATATTGGTTCGTCGGACTTTACTCTCGTTCCAAATTTTTCGAATTAGCTTTAGAGATTGAGCAAGTATAAAAAGTATAGAGTGATCTGCTTTGCACCGCTTTCGGGTTATGTCTACTTACAAATCATTTGTATGGGAGTATAGACTATCACGTCCAAAGCTTGATGCTTTTGCCTATTAACTTTAACCGAATCAACCTACGTCAGCACATCAAGAACATGAAGAAACAAAGGAAATGAAAGGTCAAGCCATTTACTAGTTGTCCTCCATAACTTATCAACTACTTGACAACTAACAAACACGTGATTACAAGCTTCCACCAGAGAAAGACAAGAAGTACACAACAAAGAAGAAACATCAATACTCCTGTCAATAAGGTTAGCTCTAGACGTAATTCTCTCCAACAAAACCCTCCAAATAAGAAAATTTAACTTCAATGAGACCAATCTGCACCAACGTGTAGCAATACCACAAGAAGGAATAAGAACTCCATCAACATACCGCCTGGTAGAGTTAGCCTCAAACTCACCATACGTAACTATCTCCCACACCCAACTATCTAAGTGATTAGTCAAGTGTGTTTCTAAAAGCAAATCACAAGGAATTGAAAATTGACAAGCTGTAAAACCATCATCTCTAAACGGTCTGATCCAATTCCAATCCCATTCACCATTGTGTCATCTATCACTGACCATACACTCCTTATTAAGTTGCATAGTGTATAATTGAGGAAACCTAACCGTAAGACTTTTCTCACCCACCCACACCTCATCCCAAAACCTAGTATGTCTCCCATTTCCAATTTGTTTTTTTAAGAAAATAATGAGGAAAAATATTCTTTTCATGCAATGCATGTATTAACTTCACCAACGATAGCCACACTCCACCACCTTTTGGCCTACGCATAGGAACGTGATGCCTCTGTGAATACCACATATGCTTCTCTTAACCTTACCCCGCACTGTGTTGAGATCTTTAAAAAACCTCCAATGTCGTTTCAATAATAACGCCATATTTAACGCTTTTAAACTGTCAATATCTAATCCCCCTCTCACTTTAGAGTTAAGAGCTACCCTCACTTTACCCAAGAAATATTCCTTTCATTTTCAGAACCACCCCGAAAAACCAAATTCTAGCCGCCTCCAAAGAACAAATAACCGACTGCGGCATTACAAGTATCGTTGCATCAATGTAATTCCAATTTTATTTCAAATGTAATCCTCGGTGCCACATCAATAACTACTTTATTTTTTATAAACTATTTAATTCAATATTGAATCGATAATAAAATAATATGAATAATGACTGTATGTAATCTAAACAATTATCAAAATACATAATCATCAAATAATAATAAGCTTGACGATTAAGCTGGAAAAAAAAGTGAATAATGTCAAAAACAAAATTTGGTGATAAACTTAAGGAACCTAAATTGATAAAAAGGAGATTAATTAATTAAATTATTAATATAAATAAGGGAAAAAACATCATAAATGGCCCCTGTGGTTTTTCCAGATCTGAAGTTTAGTCCCTATAGTTTAAAAACATCATAGATGATCGTTGTGCTTTCAAAACTTTTGACGATTGGTCCTTATTGCTAACTCCGTTAAATTTTGTTCGTCAACTGAAGGAAATTTTCATTATTTCACTACCACATGGATCATTTATGATGTTTTCACTTACTTTAAAAACAAAAGAAGAAAATGAAATAATATGCAAAGGGGTCCCACCCTCTCTCTCCCATACATCCAAAAAACACATACAAAGGACCTTTCTCTCTCTCTCTCTCTCTCTCTCCCTCTCTCTCTAACATAAAAACATATACACACCATAAAAACCTGCAACTTTTTCAGATGAAAAAAACACCCACTTTCCTATCTAAAAAACAACAAAATGACTAAATCTGTTACGGTTCTAAGCTCAAACACATACACGAATTGTTTTGAGATCAAATATATACACATACAACCAAGATAACTAAATGAATCAAATTCAATATATCTATAGGATTTTAATATAAAACACATACACGAATGGACGCCTCCCCATTTTTGACAAATTGGCTCCATCCTCTCTTCTTAGTCGTTCTCTTCCATTATTCCAGTCGATAAACCTTAACCATAATCGGCCATCACACTTTTTGCTGGTAAGTACTTCACCCTTCAAATATGCCGATCTCCTCCCTCCTCATTGGTCACTACCTCACACTCACAATTTACACCACAACCCTGGTCTTTCATTCTCGTTGGAGCTAAAAATCTACCCGTCAAGAATAAAACGACGACCCTAATACCTTCAATGGAATCAATGGTGAACAAATCAAAAAAAGAAAGAACCTGTGAAAGAAACTTGAAAAACAAAATTTGTTTGATTCATTCCTTTCTCTCACTATCAACAAAGATGCAAACAGAGAGAGAAAAACACACTCTAAAACCTACTTCATATTCTCTTATAGAGATACCGTTAAAGCCATCTAACCATACCACCAATTCACTAGATTTGACGTTCCAAACTTGATTTTTCTCGAAACCCAGATGACCCATTATGAGATCTTAACAAATGAAAACAATTTGTTTCTTCTTTATATCAATCAAAAGCATGAAGCATCATCCAAATCGATCAACTAAATTTAATCCTAAAGTTTGAGAATGAAATCAGATCTTTGACAAGTTGGAATCGATTATTTACAACACAAAAATCAGATATTTGTTGTTGGTCGTGATTTTGATAGAGATTTAATGGATATGGTGTGCAATCGTGAAAAGGGGTTGGATCATCGATGGGTTTGCCTAGGGGTGGGAAACATTGAGATAGATGGTGAATATGTCGATCTTTGGAGAAGATAAAGATGGAACAATGGACCGGTCGTCGAAGAAACTAATAGGTGGTAGTTGTTGGATTAGTGTCTAAGGCTGTAAATATATTTGGTAAGTACTTGACCCGGTTGTGCATGGTCCTTTTGGGTTGCCTTCACCATAGCAACTTGACAGGATGATTTGTTAAGAGAGAAGAGATATTATTGTTAATATATTATGAGAATAATATACTAAAATAATAATAATGTTATTTGATTAATATAAGTCATATATTAATTGAGAATTAATTTGGTGACTTAAAGAGGTTAATTGAATAAAGGGGCATAAACTGTCAAATGTGTGATAGTTGTGTTTTGGGCTATGTATCCTTATGGATATAAGGGTGGACGGATTTTAGGGTTAGAGGACCATAAAATCATCCAAGCCTAGTATCTAGGAGGATCTTGGATTGCTTAGGGCCTAAGTTATTCAATTAGGGTTAAAGGTGAAACCCTAGTAGCTCATAGTATAAATAGATCCCTAGGGTGAGGGAAATCGGCACTCATGCAAGGCAAGGAACCCTAGAGTCGATTTCTCACCCTCCTCTCTCTCTCTCTCTCTCTCTCTCAAGATCATTCTCTTGCTAGTTGGTGTTTGTAAGCCATTAGAGGAGTGACAATTGTGACTCTAAGCTCCAAGAAGAAGAAGTATCAAGCAAGTAATCCAAGGTATTGTTCTAGATCCAAATTCATATGATTAGATTCAATTGTTTACACTAGATCTAGTATTGTAAGTCTTGGATACAATGCATGTTCAATTAGAGAAACCTAGATCCAAGCAATTAGGGTTTTCATGTGCACATAGGAAAGTTCTTATGGCTCAAACCCATCAGTGGTATCAGAGCTTTGATTGATTTCTATTGAATTGATGCATTGGTTGATTGCTTGTTGCTTAAAAAATTCGATTTTTTTGATTCTGCCTGATGAACTCGGCGAGTTCCACTGTGGATTCGGCGAGTACCTCCAACTCGGCGAGTCCATAGTGGGAACTCGGAGAGTTCGAGCGTCAGAAGGAGGTAGTTTTAGGATTTCTTGCTGTTTTACTTGAGGATACTTGCCTTAACTATTTTGGGTCATTAAAATCTGATTATAATCAAATATATGAGTATATTCTTGACCAAACAAAAGATAATTACCAATTAGTTGAATAATAATTTCCTTATATGATAATAGTTGATTATTTGAATTGAATTGGTGGATTGTCTTGCAAGTAATATTGAATAAGATCAAATTGAGATAATCTAATTAGTTGATTTATATTATTTGCTATTTGATCCTTATGTTTTGAAAAGTTTAAAACTTGTCCTCAATTTTTGAAATTTAAGTTTTGTGATTAAAAGTATAATTTGAATAATTTAAATTTTAAACCCTAGAATTTTACAAGTTTGAAATTCAACACTATACTAATATATTATTACAAGCTTTATATATATATATATATATATATATATATATATATATATATATATATATATATATATATATATATATATGATTAAAAATGCTAGTCTTACCGTTAGTAGGCCCCATTCACGAAGCCGGTCTATAAGGTGGTATAAGGTTGCTGCCTATAAAATGGCGCTTAATGGGTGTACACTCACACCCACCGCTTGCTTGACTGGTGGAGGGTCGTTAGCTGAACGGGTAGGATAGGGCAAACCTCTTCTCATTAATAAGTATAATGAATCTATATAAAGTAACTAAACGTGTTTCATAAAAATTCCCAATATTAGTTACTTTAGGAAAAGTGAATTGATGCAATCCCATGAAATTACACTTTGCACCCTTGCTAAGAAGTTAGTGGAGCGTGTGTGGTTAACCGGCACACTAATTGGTTCTAAGCAAAGGTGGCAAAGGGTGATTCATTGTTTGTCATAGTTCGGTGGAGCGTGTGTGGGTTACCGGCACATCGAATAGGTGATTGTAACAATGAAGGCACCATGTAGATTTGCATGGTTATTCACACCCGCTTTGTGATCCTCGGCATCCCAGTCACAAACTAGAGGGGCATATCAAGATTTAAACATGCCATTGAAAGGTTCAATGAATCTCGAAGAAAACTAGGAATTCTCAATACATTTAACACTTAAACTTATGTTTTTCATGGTGAAGAATTAGTGAATCGTCATTCACTTACCTCCAAACTATTTGCATGTTGGATCACGACATACCTTTTTCTAATGTGTAAATAATGTTGTTGGGTCCTAGCCCTAAATTTTCATTTTGGGTGTTAATTAGGGACTTAATTCTAATCAACTTTGTTCCTTTCTATTTGTAGATGTCTAACGCAAACAATGCTGCTGCTAGCTCATTCACGCTAATGAGCCTTTGTCAAAAAGTGACTTTCGATGGATCGAACTTTAGCGAATGGATAAGATACATTCGCACGATCACACGTTACGAGGACAAAGAGTATGTTCTCGATGAGATGCTCGAGAAGATCAATCTAGAAACTGCTACTCCCGAAGAAATGGCTATCTTTGAGACACATGAACGTGATGCAACGAAAGTCCATTGCATCATGATAGCCACAATGAACTCCGAATTCCAAAAGTCCTATGAGGACATGTATCCTTATGAGATGCATCTAGACTTGATGGAGAGATATCATCAAAGCGTGAGGCAAGAGCGCTATGAGATCATAACGAATATGATCACTGCTAAAATGGGAAGTGGAGAGTCTCTAACCGTGCACTTGCAAAAGATGCAAAGGTATGTTGATCGTCTTCGCAAGTTGAATGTCAACTTTGGGGAAGATTTGGCTATCGACATCATTCTTCACTCCTTGCCCTCAAGCTACAACCAATTTAGGATGACATACCACATGAACAAGGAAGAGGTCACCCTAAGTAAACTCCAAGGACTCCTAAGGACTGCTGAGAGCAATCTAAAGAACAAGTCTGTTGCACCAACTCCCAATCCAACCACTGCTCCTGTTTTGGCTATTGGGCAGGTAAGGGGCAAGAAGAGGAAGGCTTCTTCGAAGAACCACCGCAAGGGAAAGTCCCAAGATGGTTCCTCTTCTAGTGGGACCAAGGTTGATCCTGCTAAGCCCAACCCAAACCCAAAGGAGGCAGAGTGCCATCATTTCCACAAAATAGGGCATTGGAAGAGAAGCTGTCCAGAATATCTGCAAGTCATCAAGGATGGGAAGATCAAGCCATCTTTCGCAGGTATTTACACAATTAAATCTAATGATTCATCTCATGCTATTTCTTGGGTTCTTGATACAGGGTGTGGTTACCACATTTGTTCTGATTTGCAGGGACTAGGAAGAAATAGGGATGTGGAGCTTGGAAGAATAAATCTAATCATGGGGAACAGAAGATCGTCGCCTGTTACCAAGATTGGAGTGTATTCTTTAGTGCTTAGAAATGGATTGAATTTAGATTTAAATAATTGTTGCTACTCGCTAGATATGGCAAGAAACATCATTTCTTTTCATGGTTTATTTAGACAAGGATTTAGATATTCTTTTAATAATGAGAATGGTTCGATTTATGCTTATCTAAATGGTGTTTTATATTTTGAAGCAATGCCTTGTAATGGAATTTATGAAACTGTTATGGTTGTAGATAACCTAGGAAATGATGTGTTGTGTATGGATTCTTCCAATATTATGGATAGAGCATCCTTGTGGCATTGTCGTCTTGGACATATCAACAAGAAGCGCATAGCCCAACTCCAAAAGGATGGAGTGTTGGAGTCATTCGACCTTAGGGAAGATGACACGTGCGAATCTTGTTTACTTGGAAAGATGACCAAGTCACCCTTCACTGGCACTTATGAGAGGGGTGAGGGTTTATTGGATCTCATACATACCGACGTGTGTGGGCCCTGTAGATCCACCACAAAGGATGGGAACCGCTTCTACGTGACTTTCACCGATGATTATAGTAGATATGGGTATATTTACTTAATCAAGCACAAGTGAGAAACGTTTGATAAGTTCAAAGAGTTCAAGCATGAAGTGGAGAATCAATTAGGCAGGAAAATCAAGATGCTTCGATCCGATCGAGGAGGAGAGTACCTAAGTCTTGAATTCCACGACTATCTCAAGGAATGCGGAATAGTTTTGCAATTGATGCCACCTAGGACACCGCAGTTGAATGGTGTGGAAGAAACGCGTAATCGAACCCTGTTAGACATGGTTCGTTCTATGATGAGTCATGCTTCACTACCTATCTCATTCTGGGGGTATGCCTTAGAGACTGCCACCCATATCCTTAACCGAGTCCCTACAAAGAAGGTAGCCAAAACACCTCACGAGATGTGGACAGGGAAAGCTCCCTCGTTGGCACATATCAAGGTTTGGGGCTGTGAAGTTTTCGTAAGACGAGAAACTCATGACAAGCTCGAACCTCATAGTGAGCGATGTATTTTCATTGTCTACCCACATAAATCCTTTGGATATCTCTTCTATAGACTGAGTGATAATGTTGTCTTCGTTGCGAGGAGAGGGGTTTTCCGAGAGCGAGAACTCATAAGTCAAGGAGACAGTGGGAGGCAAATTGATCTTGAAGAGATTCAAGAATCGAGCGATGAAGGAACCTCTAACGCTGGCGCTCAACCCGAGGAGGAAACTCCGATTGAACCGATTCCTCTTAGACGTTCCGAAAGAGTTAGAGTTCAATCCCAGTTTTATGGTTTTCATATTACTACCGAAGGGGACACGTATATTAGTGATGGTACACTAATAAATCTAGATGAACCTAATAGTTATAAGGAAGCCATGGCAGGCCCAGAGTCTGTAAAATGGAAAGAGGCGATAGACAGCGAGATTCAGTCCATGTATGACAACCAAGTTTGGAATTTGGTTGACAATGTGCCCGGAGGTAAGACGGTTGGGTTCAAATGGATCTTCAAGAAGAAGACCGATGTGGATGGGAATGTGCACATGTATAAGGCATGATTGGTGGCGAAGGGCTTTACTCAAACTCCCAGAGTTAACTATGATGAGACCTTCTCACCAGTTGCTAAGATAAAATCTATTAGGGTGATGCTATCCATTGCTGCATTTCATGATTATGAGATATGGCAGATGGATGTCAAGACCGCTTTCCTTAATGGGAAGTTGGCTGAGGATGTTTACATGGCTCAGCCAGAGGGTTTTGTCGATCCGAAGCATCCCAATAGAGCGTGCAAGCTTGAGAAGTCCATTTATGGACTTAAGCAAGCATCTCGCAGATGGAATCTTTGCTTCAATGAGAAAGTCAAAGAGTTTGGATTTGTACGAAGTAAAGACGAATCATGTGTATACGTCAAGGCCAGTGGGAGTATAGTTAGCTTCCTCGTTTTGTATGTTGATGACATACTGCTCATAGGAAACGACGTCCCGACTCTGTAGGAGGTTAAGTCCTGGCTCGAGAAGTGCTTCACTATGAAGGACCTCGAAGAGGCTTCCTATGTTTTGGGAATAAGGATAGTGAGAGAACAAAGTAAGAGACTAATAGGACTTAATCAAAATACTTACTTGGATAAAGTACTAAAACGTTTTAGTATGGAAAACTCGAAGAAGGGAGAACTACCGATACAGAGTAATGCCAAATTGAGTAAGACTCAAAGTCCGAGTACAGAAGTCGAGATAGCTGAGATGAGCCGAGTACCCTACGCTTCCACAGTCGGCTCAATCATGTACGATATGACTTGTACTCGCCATGATGTGGCCTTTGCTTTGAGCATGGTCAGTAGATATCAAGGGAACCCGGGCAGAGCTCATTGGATTGCGGTCAAGAATATACTTATGTATCTTCGGAGGACCAAGGAATGGTTCTTAGTCCTCGGAGGGAGTGATGACTTAAAGGTGCAAGGGTATAGTGACACAAGCTTCCACACCGACAGGGACAACTACCGTTCGCAGTCGGGCTGTGTCTTTACCCTTAATGGAGGAGTAGTGACTTGGAAAAGTTCCAAACAAGAAACCGTAGCTGATTCAACGTGTGAATCAGAGTACATTGCGACGAGCGAAATGTCAAAGGAGGCGATGTGGTTGAAGAACTTCATCGGTGATCTTGGATTTGTGCCTACCATAAAGGAGCCTATGGAAATTCTCTGTGATAATAAAGCAGTGGTTGCCTTGACCAAGGAACCGAGGGATCATGGTAGATCTCGACATATCGACAGAAAATATCACTTTATTAGACATCGAGTAGAAGAAGGACACCTCGTAGTAAAGAGGGTATCGTCAGAGGATAACCCAGCAGATCCGCTTACGAAGGGACTGAGCAGGGTTAAGCATTTGCAGCATGCTAGGAGCATTGGGCTGAAAGACGATATTAGTTTAGATTAGATAGTTTCGGAAACATGTAATAGATAAATGTAATTGACATTTGATGACTAAATAAAGGAGATATAAGTAAAGCTACTGTCTTATGTTAACTGTTTAACTATTGTTTCACTTTGCATGTTTTGACTTCCTGAATAATTGAGTTATTAAGAATAATCAAATTATTCGAATCGTCCACAATCATTCATATGTTGGAAGTAGGTATGAATGAAGATTGTCATGAATTGGTGTGTAGATTGTCTAAAAGGTATTAGACATAGAAAAAGTTTGCTATAACGTTCATGAGTGCTTAAGCTTTGAGCATTGGAATAAACCCGCGCTTGTTGGAATCACTTTATGGAATGTGACGCAAGTGATCGCAAGACGATAATATCATATGGTCTTAAAACCAAGATATATGGTTTATTGTTTATTAATTGGTTGTGCATTGACAATGCGAAACCGCATTAGTAAATTGATGTCATAAAACGCATTGTTGTGTATGATTGATTAGTAAATAATAAATGCATATAAGTCGAAGTTTATCTGTTACTTTTATCCTAAGAGGGTAAAAGCGATATCAGGGCTACTCGATGATTTGATTTGACTTATGTGTCGGGCCCGGTCAGGACCGAATTGATGTGTTCAATTAAGTTCTATGTCAAATGAATCCAATATCGAGAAACCAACTGATGGACAATAAGTTCCATAAGATTGTCCGCATAATATCTAAATAAAGGATTGTATGATCCCTTATCTAAAGGACAGGATACTGATAAGATCAGAGTTTGACAGCGTGTTTGAGAGCTACGATTGCTAATCGGATTATGTTTGCATATATAGTTACTCGACTTATTCAAGTGGGAGACTGTTGGATTAGTGTCTAAGGCTGTAACTATATTTGGTAAGTACTTGACCCGATTGTGCATGGTCCTTTTGGGTTGCCTTCACCATAGCAACTTGACAGGATGATTTGTTAAGAGAGAAGAGATATTATTTTTAATAAATTATGAGAATAATATATTGAAAGAATAATAATGTTATTTGATTAATATAAGTCATATATTAATTGAGAATTAATTTGGTGACTTAAAGAGGTTAATTGAATAAAGGGGCATAAACTGTCAAATGTGTGATAGTTGTGTTTTGGGCTATGTATCCTTATGGATATAAGGGTGGACGGATTTTAGGGTTAGAGGACCATAAAATCGTCCAAGCCTAGTATCTAGGAGGATCTTGGATTGCTTAGGGCCTAAATTATTCAATTAGGGTTAAAGGTGAAACCCTAGTAGCTCATAGTATAAATAGATCCCTAGGGTGAGGGAAATCGGCACTCATGCAAGGCAAGGAACCCTAGAGCCGATTTCTCACCCTCCTCTGTCTCTCTCTCTCTCTCTCCTCAAGATCATTCTCTTGCTAGTTGGTGTTTGTAAGCCATTAGAGGAGTGACAATTGTGACTCTAAGCTCCAAGAAGAAGAAGTATCAAGCAAGTAATCCAAGGTATTGTTCTAGATCCAAATTCATATGATTAGATTCAATTGTTTACACTAGATCTAGTATTGTAAGTCTTGGATACAATGCATGTTCAATTAGAGAAACCTAGATCCAAACAATTAGGGTTTGCATGTGCACATAGGAAAGTTCTTATGGCTCAAACCCATCAGCAGTGATGGATGCTTCAGCCATGGAGTGGTGGTGGAATCACAAATAAGAGGAGAGAGTAAGAGTTGAGGGAAAGAAAGATGTGTCTGAGATTTCTTATACACTATGGGAGAGAGAGATAGATAGAGAGAGAGAGAGAGAGAAAGAGGGGGTGGGACCCCTTTGCATATTATTTCCTTTTTTTTTAAATAAATGAAAACATCATAAATGGTCCATGTGGTAGTGAAATGATGAAAATGTACTTTAGTTAACGGAAAAAATTTAATGGAGTTAGCAATAAGGACTAATCGTCAAAAGTTTTGATAGCATAGCGACCATCTATGATGTTTTTAAACCACGCGGACTAAACTTCAAATATACGAAAACCACAGGGACCATTTATGATGTTTGTTCTAAATAAGGATATGGCATTTAAATAGTTTTATATAAGGCTGATGTGTCTATTTATGCTTTGTAATCCATTTATCTGCTGAAATGCATATGTTAGTGCTAGCTTTCTGATGAAGTCCATGTATCCTTAGAAAGAGGATTTCAAGAACAGCTGTGGGTGGCCTAACAATCAATAAAACCGGTTTTTGTTTTTTTTTATTTAGTTTTTTATTGTATTTAAAAGACCAATAAAAATTTAATTTTTATAACATCATTAATATAGATTTTGACTAGATTAACCGGTGCTGAATCCTACATAATGTTCAATGTGACATGTAGTAAAAATAAAACATTCTCATTTATGTATATCCGACTTATGTCTATCAGCCATTGACATTGTCCATCATTCTATTGTGGTATCCAATATCACAGAATTGCCTGTTAAAATCTACCCTTGTTTTATAGTGAGAATCCAAAAAAATCATTAACTTAGTAAATACAAATAAGATAATGATAAAAAAAGCTAAAATGAATCGCGAGGGAAATTAACTGTTGATTTTGGTCATATTTGGTCCCTTTTTGTACATAATATATTATCGAACGTTTTGTTTATGTTCACCATAACCCTTTTGACCTGCTATCATAGGTGATAGCCGGTTAAAATGGTTATGGTGAACACAAACAACAAGTTCGATGATATGTTGTGTACAAAAAAAAGGAAAATTACCGAATGTTAACAAAATCAACAGTTGATTACCATCCTAAGTCATTTTCCATTTTATTACAAATGAGTTGAAAAATCTGAATTGGAAATCAATTAGATAGTACATGTCAATGCCAATTACATGTTTAGGGGAATAAATGAGTTCTTCAACTATTATTGGCGAAATCGTTCAACAAGTAACAATCGAAGTACAAACAACTATAATAAAACATTAAGTAAGTTTTGACGGTTAGTTCTTCTTGTATGGATGTGAAGTCAACGAACATGTATAACATCAACATCAAAAGCTAAAGTTGATGTTGATCATCTTAATCAGACTAGACTGATGTCAACTCTTATCAAACTTTTTCTAATGATTTCATGGAGAAGATTTATAAGGTTTCTTTAGATGATGAAGATGGTGAATACAAACCTTTATCAATGAACAAAACTATATTTTATCTTTTTTTTAATATCCTAGTAGGTCAATAGATGGATTTACTTGAGATATCTAATGAGTATCAGTGGATCATTTCTAATGATAACGTTCATACAAGGAGAAGAGAATAACGAGTAAAACATAAAAATCGGGGCCTGACTCACTATACACGAATGTTTTCTTTAGTAAACTAAAATGAAACACTGTTTTTGGGAAAATAGGGAAAATGACTAAGGAGGGTAACCAACTGTTGATATTGTTCACATTTGGTCATTTTCCTTTTTTCTTTTGTACGCAATATATCATCTGACTTGTTGTTTGTGTTCAACGTAACCCTTTTGACCGACTATCGTCTGTGATAGCCGGTCAAAAGGGTTATCGGGAACACAAACAACAAGTTTGATGATATATTACATACAAAAAAAGAAAAAAGAAACAAAATGTGAACAAAATCAACAATTATTTACCCTCTTAGTTATTTTCCTAAAAAAAACAAATATAAAACACAAATAACCCAAAAAGCTACTTGAATACTATTTATTATTTATTATTGTCCTTTTTTCTATCAATTTATTAGTTTTCAAATAATTTTGTATACATGTATTCTATTGTTACACATAATTAGTCCTTAAACCAAATTTCTTTTAGGTTAAAATATATTTGGCATTTAACAACTTAATTAAATTTGAAACAAATGGATATGACATAATTTTACAATTTTGTATAACTAATGTTTGTTTTATTTATATTTTTTTTTTATCATAATTTTATTCGTTGTTCCCACATAATATTTTCAATAATATTTTCAGTAGTTACTTAAATTCTTAGAAACATGTATGCTTCAAACACTTATATGTCATATAGAAATACTTAACACAAAAGTTATTCAAAATCATTTTAATTTGTCTGTTTTCTATATTCTTTCTATATTCATTTTACTTAATACGTATGGATATATCAGATACCCCTTCAATAACCATGAATGTTAGTGACTCATTTTAAAGTCTTCTAGTCTCCAGCAAGGATTGAGATCTTACTTATAATCGTTTCACATTTTTCAAGATCGTGATCGTTTGATCAAATCGAAATTGAAAGATTCTATAAAAATGAACTCATATTCAAAATTTCTAGCAAGACGGTGTAATCAACTTTAACTTCTTATGCATCAAACATGATTTGTGATTCTACAAACCGTAAGCATTAAAAATAAAACATCTTAATTACAAATAATATCATTTTGATCATGTACAAGTAAAACATAAGCTCACAAAAGGATTATTGTGGGTGTGCTCTGTCTAACTCGAGATGAATTGGTAAAATGATGAGGCTCTATAAGACTTCTTTCAACTTGTGACACTCGATTCAAGTTGAACATACAAAGTTTTGATACTCGGCAATATAATAAAACTAAAGATGTGACATCGGGAATGTAGTGTCTTTAGACATAATAATGGATCTTCTTTTATCCAAATATAACTTTATATGTTTGCATCTATCTTTAGAGTTGTTTGAATCCATATCGTATTTGTATCTTTAAATAATAATAATTCATGTAATAAAACTATCATGAAAAAATATTATAAAATTTTAAAAGTTCGATTAGTAAAATAAACATATTATAAATTGTACGTGTAGATATATAAAAATTATGTTAATATATCAAAATGTGATTTTACATGACATAGGCCTAAACTGCAAATTTATATTTTTTATATGTTTGTAATTGTATTACATGTATAAAATATAAATTATATATGCCACTTAATTGTCATATAACATCTAAAAATATATCTTATAGATATATAAAATGCTTAGGAAAAATAAAGTCTTATAATAATGGGTCGGTAACAAATTTTTACGCATGTCTACGTCATCTCAGAGTTTAACAGGATTAAAAGTGAATTAGTTACAAAAAATTTAAAATCCTAGAACTCACCACTAAAATTATTATATCTCAATTTTGACAATATTGTTTTGTAATATTTTATTATTTTAATTCACGTAATAAAAATTCATAATAAATATTTTTAGTGTTAGAAAAACACAAACTATTTAATATTATATTCATTTTATGGAGAAATATATCTTTATGTTAAATAGTAAGTGTTTCAATAATTATACTGTTGATTTATACATTTAATACAATGAATAATTTGCATATATAATAGATGTATTAAGTAGTGGAATTGATTAATTTTTTATTAATAAAAAATAAAAATACCACATAATGACATGTTGGCTTTAACTAATTAAAAAATCTCACATAACGACATATGACAAAAGTGTTAAGGAAATGACATATACAAAATGATTTTCATTTATTAGGGTAGATATCTTAGAAATAATTTAGTATTCAAAATGAAGAAATTGTTATATCCACCACACCAAAAAAAATATTCAACTTTAAAAGATTCTACATGTCATTCTATTTCATTATAATAGGTAGTTTCCTCAAAGAGAAATCAAACATCTTTATATTTTTTTCTCCTAATATTTTTATACACATTTAAGATTGTGACACTTGTCATATTTAATAAAATTAATTTTTTTTATTACACTTGTTGTATGAACCCAAAATTTAGAGAAAGTTGACTTTTAGTCATATATTGACCAAATGAGCAAAATGGTCAATTATGAAAAAATATGAGATAATGAAGTTATAATTTCACTAAAACGGACAAGATTAGTTTAAGTCATTTATAAGAGGTTAGATGATTAAGTTCAAGAGAAAGAATTGATGAGAATATGCATTTGTGGTCAAAAGGGTAAAATAGGAATGTTATGCTTTTTTGGCCAACTTTGTGACATAATAGATTAAGACACATATTAATTCAACAAAAAATGACTTAACATGGTTGTAGAGTATGTTCCCACCTTTGCATGTATATGAAGATCGGGGGTCAACTGGGGCTGACTTTTGACCATTGTTGACTTTGGACAATTTTAGGATTTTAGGGTACAAACCGAGAGGGTACTTATATACTTTGTTTATGTGCCTCGTGATCTCGGTCTTCATTATCAGAGAGCTATTGTGTTAGTCTGTTGTTTGCGAGGTGAGTCTTATCATTATATTACATATGTCATAGTAGGGTGCATGGTAGACTAGCCGAGTCTTATTTGCTAATTGTTGTTATATTGATTATTGAGTTGTTGATAACTCCACGACTGCTGATAGACTACATGGTTGCTAATAACCCACAGGGCTACTGTGAGCCCATATGACTGCTGATAGTCTCAGGGTTGTTGAAAACCCATAGTTGTTTTATTATGTTGTGTTGTATGTGATATTTTAAGAAATGACTAAGCTTTGTGCTTATAGTTGTGGATTTAAAAGTATTTTAGGTACTTCAAATGATCATAGGAAGGCGAAGACTTGACTGTATACTCATATCGGCAGCTTTTGTGATTTTGCATTTTATGATACTCTGATTTTTTGGATGAATGTATTTTGATACTTATGGTTTTTTACTTGGTTTTTTCTGGAAAAAGGTGGTTTTACTTGATTTAAAAATGAAGAATTTAGCTGTGACAATTGGGATGTTATAGATTCCTAATCCCCACGTAGTGGCAAAGACATTACCACGACATGGTGGATCAAAACATCGCAAAAAAATGCCTAAGTCAGTTTATGAGGTTGAGTATGATACGGATTCCAGTTACCACGAGGTGGCAAAGGCATTACCACATTATGGTGATGCTGAAGCATATAAACTAAGACAAAAATTAACCATAATGAAATATCTTACAATCCCATTCGGTTAATTTCTACAAAAATAAACCCCCACACCGTGATTTTGAGAGTCTAGAAGGCGGTCAGAGGGTCGTTAACCTAATATTGTGTGAAGATCTAAAGTATTCGACAGCAGATTTGTGATGGGAATCTCCCGATTTGCTTTTATGATCATGATTAGTATTCAAATTGTGCTCCTTCTAAATTTACGTGTTAATACCTTTTGATTTTGTTTGGAGTAGATGGACCTTGATATCATGAATTGAATTCAATAATTCAACTGTTATTAGTTTGGTTATTAATTGTGTTTGATTGATCATATTTCCTATCATGTTAAAGTTATGATTTTTATTATGTATTGTCGAGTTATGTGTAACTTAGATAACAAATCTGATTACATTGACTTGAATCTTAACTATTTTATGACTATAAAATGCTAGGACTACTGAACGAACAAATCCTAGGGTTAGGTAATATTAATTGGTGATTTTGACTGTGTTATAGAGTTTAGATATCCAATTTATTCATCGATTGATTGTCATGACCATTGATGAGATACCAATAGATCATATCTAGTGTCGGCCCTGAGGGTGTATGAGGGGGGCTGCACGGGGCCTCCGATTTTATGGGGCCTCTAAATTTAAGGACAATACATAGTACCGGTGTTAGAATTTTCATAAAATAAATTTTTATGTGTTGTTATTTTAATAATATTAATAGGTAGCTATATACATAATGTAACATTTGGTTGCTATCTTGAAGTAACGTTAATTATGAAAAATATATCGACGAAATTAAAAAACAAAATCTTATCATAAGTTCTATAATTTATAAACAATTTAAGGAAAATTTCTATATACAAATATATATGTTTCTAATATAAGTTCAATAAAAAATTGTAATTTTTATAAAACCCTAACAATTTCAATAACGGTGCTAGTAGATCGTTGATGTTGCTTGTCTCTCTCGTCGGAAACAACTATTTTCTGTCTTGAATCTTGATATATTGTTGAGTTGGTGGTAGTCGCCTTTTCCTCCTCTAACTCCTCTGATTGGCTCCTCAACTACAAGTTAGTATCTTTTCTTTTTTTCTTTTTTTTTTAAATTCTCTAAATCTCAACCGTGCTTGACTTCTTTCTCTCCTAAGATAAATGCTCCTTTTCATTTGAATAATTTATTTATGAACTCATGATGTCGTGTAATGAATTTACGAGATGTTTTTTTAGCAACTTTGAGTTTTGAATTTAGTGGTAGAAAATTTACTTAATAATATTTTATAAATTTTTTATGCGGCCTCACTTTGATTTTCCCACAAGGCCTCATACATGTCATGTCAACACCGAGCCTGATCATATCTTTCATATTCAGAATATATATTAACTTAATTATGTGTTCACTAATTACATGATCATTGTGTTAGTAATGCATTAATTACTAGTACTAGGAAACCCGAACAAGCTAACTAGTCACATTAGAATTCGGTAATCAACTGATAAATCCATTGCGCTATTAAAGAATTTCACCATGATTTTGAGAAGTAATCCAAAGTAAAACAAAGTACCAAAAGTGATTCACTTCCATTCATTTTATCTAGTTTGTTAGTTATTGATTAATTGAGATTAATAACAAAACCCTATTTTTTTTGCTTTCTTTTATTTAGTATAACCTATAATCAAATATTTTAATGTTAATTCACTACCGTTCCCCTTAAGTTTGATACACTTGCTTATCAAAACTATATCATACTCGATCATGTTCACTGTCTCTAAGGTGTGGTTTAGATGCGATGGACTAGGAATTATATATAAAAACTATCGCATTAAAAAATACATATCATAATTAACACATAGAAAGACAATACAAAATTGATTTTTACTATCCCCAAAGTCAGATCCAACTAGATTTTCATGATCAACAAGAACAACCATACAGTGTAAGAAATCCATTGCCTCGAGTACATGTATAATTTGATGTTAGAAGTTAGTAAATAAGATTGATTATATCTGTCGGTATCCAACCAATATAATCTGGTCGTATTATCTTGCATTAGTTGGTTGTTGTCAATAAGGATACAAAAAAATGGGAGGTCACTAATTTTAGGAGTGGGGAGGAAGTAAATTAGGTTTTCTTGTATTTGACTTATTTTGTTTAGTGACCAATTTGTTTCTTTATATACTTAAAGGGTGCTGATTCTTCCATAACTTTTTTTTATCCGTCCATTAAATATTTTAGGTGACTGAGAATTATGCCCTTCCCTCAATCACACTCCATCACCCGTCCTCCCATTATAACCTATTACATATCTCTTTTACACTCTCTTATTTAAACCTAATCAAGAACCTAATAACCTCACTACCACATTAGTCATTGAAATCCTACCAAAATCACCATTATCGACGACTGTTTACACTCTAAACAAACTCCACAACACTTCTTTAGTCACTAGTCTAACCCACATATTTGCACCTCTAAAGTAGCTACTCTCCTCCACCACCGCCAACTACCTTTCCCACATCTTCTCTGTCGACCATCGATGACCGATCTAGACTTTTAAAATATGCTATAGTGAAATGGATTAAAAAGGGATAAAGAAAACTAGACCAACAAACTTACCTACATATATGCACCTCTAATTCCACTAGAATCCTTGTGACATCTTCATTTTTTACGACCATTTTAAAACTTTTTATTTTTGCTTATTTGAAACAAAGTATATTTATAAATGAGGAATTTGGTCCTATAAAATTATTTCCGAATAAATGTTTTTCAATGATTTATAAAAGCTTGGGATCTAATAATTGATACAAAATATAAGCATACACAACCCTTACAGTATCTTAGACTATCAGTGTACATCTCTTGAATCTCTCATCATTCATGTACCTTTGTACCGCTACCTGTGATTCAAAGAAATTGAGTGGGTGAGGTTGGGAAACCTTGTGAGTACATAGGGTTTTCAACCCACGATAATGTGGTTAACATGTTTAATTATCAAACAATTAACCCGATTACACATCCCTGTTTACTTCTTTATTCTCCCCTAAGGATCTATCCTAAGGGTCATCATAGTCATCATTACTGACAATACTGTTACATGAATTTCTTTGCAATACATGTTAGTAGGTTTTCTTTCTATTTTATTTCCTAAGGATCGGTCCTAAGGATCAACTTAATCATCATTGTTGACAATATTGTTACATGTATTTCTCCGCAATACGTGTCAATAGGTTATAATATATCAAATGGGCACAAACTCCATTGTTGCTCGAGTTCCACGTGACTGTCATCAATTAGTCTGGTGGTTATCGCCTATACTCTGTTAAGTGACTACATCATTAGTACACTAGTACCATTTCTAAGTCGTGGCATTCTGTCATTGCCTATATCTTTCATCATACTATGACATCTATTACTACCCTTCATTACCCGATGTATTAAATTTGTAAAATACATATACGGTATATATATCAAATAGAATTTCATCTAACACATAACATCTTTGCACATAAGCACATATAACATTTAATTATCTAAATAATTAATATCTATTTGTAAGATGAAAGTAACTATGCACTCACTTCAAAAGATTGGATTCCTCAAAATTTGGGCAGAACTTCCCCTTGGTACTTTATCTTTTCCTCTAACGTCACCTAGGTTCATATTACTAAGTCTTAGTCTTACATTACTGGCAACTAATGATAGTTTAGATTCCTCACTAATCCCAAATGTCTACATCAAGATCTATCAAGTAAGGAACAACCAGGTGGGATCATATCGAAGGTACGGTCCATTTGGTATACAGAGTATACTGTTTGGAAATCTCACTTTAAACACCTCACTAAATCCATCATAGAAATCATCCCTGTAAGTAGATCAATAAGTATAATGACTTGAAATTACCGATAAATCTTATTTATAAGTTTATAATAACGACTTATGACTATAAATACAAGTTACACTGAAAGCAAAAGAATTTAGCTTGACTTACAGAGGTTTTTAGCGAAAAACCTGCAAAACATGCGGACAAAATCTCGACCCGAATACTCCTATTCGTCGGGCTCCTAGAGCTCCAGAGATTCCAATAAAATACACTAAAAGTTGGGAGAAAATCGAAATCAAGGGTGGGAGACTCTTTGAGAGAGAGCTGAAGAGTTTGTGAGGGAGAATGGACTCATTTCGCAGCTTATTTATAGGATAAATCGGGGGCGCACCTTGCCTCATACCGTGCGCGCCATGCACATGAATCCTGTTGGTCCTCTGGTTGCTTGCCATGTGTTTCTTTAGCATTCGTCCACATCCCCTTATTCTAGAATGTGACACATGTCACAGTCTTATGGAGTCACATGTCACGTACGTAACTTTCCATGTCGCTTGTATCTTGGAGGAGCGAGAGGTCGGCCTTGCCACTTGGCGCACTCCAGTGCTGCCACATCGCTAGCATAGACGGTTTCTCACAGATCTTCAGACGACTATACCTTTTGCATACGAGCTCCATATTCGATGTTCTTTATATCCCTGGAATCCCCTCGACGAGATCTATAAGTTTCATTAAGGTATCAACATCTAATTATTGCTCTAACAAATATTCATATTTAGACCATTTTAGACTATTAAAGTCCATTCAAAATTCTTAACTTCTTCATACGAACTCCATTCGCGAGTATCTTTATATCGATGGGCTCATTATTACGAGATCTTTAATTGTCAATTAGATTGTTTCGGTTAACAATCAACCGATTATAATTTTGATTTCTATACCTGCACTGTTGCACTGAAACTTCGAAAAAACATTACTTCCTCTCACGAATTAGTTTTGGATGTTCTCTATATGCACGCTCTTAGTTTAATTACTACTACGAATTTCGTTTAAATCACTTCGGTTAAAAAGTAATTTATCAAAAATTCAATTTTTCGATACGCAAAGTCGTGCTAATTTAATCGTGAAACTTCGAAAAACGTAACTTCTTCATACGAAGTCGGATTCCAGCGTTCGTTATATGTACAAAATCCTTTTCACATATACTATAACTTTCGTTAAGATTATTTATCCTAAATAACCTTGTATCAAAAAGTCAATTTTAAACGCTTATTATATTTTAATTGACTAGCCATAATCTGCAGGTGTTACAATCCCCAACCACTACTGACGACATCACCACATCTTCTCCATCGACCAATGGGTATATCCTCTCTTGCCTCCATCTTAGTATTCTTCATTTTCACCGGATTCCTCCATTGATGAAGATTAGAAGAAAAAAACCGGACGAAGAAGACAGTTAGTTTTAACTAGGAACTACCTTTCATTTATGTTTTTGATTGATTAATTTAGACGTGAATCTTATTTTTCTAGCACATAATTTTCTTAATGTAAATTCAAAATTTAATTTTTTGTCATTGAATGCATTTATAAGGTTGAAGACAAACTAATACAAAAGATTTCCTGATTTTTTTTTTTTTTTTTTTTTTTTTTTTTTTTTTTTTTTTGAGTTTTATGATTTATGTTGGGTTGATGCAATCAGAAGAAGGGCATAAGTGTCATGTTTACTTTATACTAACAAATCCTTGGGATAATCTCTCTTCAATATATAGGTGCATAACTATCAGTCACCTTTAAAATTTAGTGGATGGCTAAAAAAAACTGTGGAAAAAGCACCTCTCATAATGTTGGGTGAGTTGTTTTTTTATAGAATTATAAGTTATTATATGTTTGGTATTGAACACAAGAGTTCCTTGTTAGAAACACCTTTTTTGACACCGTAATGTTAGGTGAGTTTTATAAACCTTTCTTAATGATACTAGTTTAATTACACAACCTATTAATTAAATATATTACAAATAATAAACTTATCTCATATAAATATATTATTCATTCATATCATTCACGTACTACAATGGATTATGTGTTTATTACATACTTGATAAAACATGCCCATACTTGTGCAAATGACAAAATGAATGAACTGCGCAAACATTCAGGGGCGAACCTAAGGGTGGTCCACGGTGGCACCGACAACCCTTAACTTTTTCGGCGCAGAGAAAAAGATTTCAAAAAATTTCGAAAATTTTATTTTTCTACTACCGTGCAACCCCTACTGCAAAATCTTGCGTCCGCCCCTGCAAACATTGCTAAGCATCTAGCAACATGTTACTGCCCTAACCATATAATATATGAATGTTTTTCTACAGAATACTCCCATCAACTTTATAATGGTAAAATACTTGTCATCTTAATCTTCCGTTTCTAATACACTTGAATACGAGGCATGGTTTGGATCATTGTCATGTAGGTTTAATATTGGTTTCTTAATATATGAATCAGGGTCGGCCGAGAGATTTCGAAGGCCATGTGCAATTTAACAAAAAAATGGGCTTTAAAACTTAAAGATCTAAAAATTAAAGAAAAAAATTATAACTAGATTTCCTTCTTGGCTCTCCAAAACTGATGTACAAACGAAAAAAAGTATTTACACTTCTACCCTTTAACACTTTTGTCCTCTAAAAACCTGTAGAAACCAAAATTTTTATTAGAAATAATATATCTAAACGAACAAAAAAAACTCACAAATCAAAAAAATTACCTTCATAAACTCTGAAATTTGTAAAAAAGAGCTTTCTGATTTGTAAAACCTTGTATTTTTTAAAATACAAAACGTCATATATTGCAAAAGAATTATAACTATATTTCCTTTTTGGCTCTTAACTTCAAAACTTATGTACAAACTAAGAAAAATACAACACTTCTCCCTCTTAACATCTTTGTCCTCTATAAACCTGTAGAAATGAAAATTTTATTAGAAATAATATATATAAACAAATAAGAAAGAAAAAAACAACAAACCAGAAAAGAAAAAAGAAACTTTACCTTCAAAAATTCTATAACTTGTAAAAAAAGACCTTTATTGATTTGTAAACCTTATGCCTTTCACATTTTAGAACATTAGATATTGCAATTTGCAAAACACTGATATTACATTAGAAATATAAAAAAAAATCAGAAATTATATGACTTTTTATACATTATGTCTTCTGATTTTCTAAACCACGAGTGAAACTAAGAGGAAGCTTGTCTGATTGATTGCTTATGAACACAAAAATAGTAAGACCTAATTTTTAAAATACAAACAAAAACATCAGAAATTGTAAGATTTTCTAATACTACAATAGAAAGATAACTTTAGAAATTGCAAGACCTTTCTTTATACTTTATGATTTTTGAGGATATCAGAATCTACATCTGGTTTTTTGATTGTGATTTTCAAGGATATCAGGAATTCAGGATATCTTTATCGATTGGATGCTTTTGATTTTAGGAATCAAGAAGTGAGGAAGACATGCTTCTAAAGTTATGATTAAGTGATTTTCTTGGAGAGGAAAAAGTAAGATTGTAAAAGAAATCAAAGGCAAGCTTCTTATTTGCTTCGTCGTCTGTTTGATTTTAAACAGAAAGCTAAGAATGAGACTTTTTCTTGAATGTGGACGATTAACATTACTAGCCATCAATATCGCCCCATGCGTGAGCCGGAATCCATGAACATAAAATCTAAAGCGTTTTTCCTTGATTTTTTTGATTTCCCGCTCGGAGTGGGGAGATGAGTGTAAAGCGTCTGGCTTCCTCCACACAATTTGTTTAACCTAAATAGATTTGGGCTAAATTGAACATACTCTAAGACATATGTTGATAAACTTTTGGGCCCTTTTGTTTGGTGGGCCCTGTTCATTGGGACATGTTGAACACCCCATGGGTTGGCTCTGATATGAATATGTGTAAGTTGTTATATTTAATTGTCTATCATGATAATATCGTCTAGGTGTGGCCACATATTTAAATATACTCAATTTATTAATGAGACTAATTGTTATCGCACTACCACAAATATGTGACTCAAGAAAGCAGGGTTTCAATCACAAGAACAAAGTTTTTTGGAATAGAAAAAAAAAATACATTCTATAATACTCCTAAAGTACACATTCTATACTACAAAGCTTTTCCTCAACCCAACACTAAAGAATCCTCTAATCCCGCTACATCCTTCTTTTATTAATATTCTACTTATCATACCTACATAGCAACATTTTAAGTTAGATAAATTTCCCCAAGAATGACATTAAGAGGTTGGTTGTAATAAATTAAAATTTAAAGGTTCATAGTTTTGGATTAATGTGTCTAAGCCAATAACTAAATTGGTATATACTTGAATTAAGAGTAAGGTCATTTTTAGGTTGTCCTCAAAACTAGCAATTGACTAGAATGATTTTTAGAGAGAATGGTTGATTTATTGATTTATTATATCATTAATAAATATAAATAAATAAATTGTTAATATATTATAAGATTAATATGTTAATTAGAAATAGTAATATTTAATTTATAATTAATCAAAAATTAATTGGGATTATTTTAATTTGGGATTAACTAGATTAATTAAAATGTAGGGACTTAAGTTGTAATTGTTCAATGGTTGAACAAGAGGGATTCCAGAATCATCCCAATAGGGGACGATTTTGGAAGAGCTTTAAGGGTTCTAGAATTACTCCTATGAGATAATTAGGAAGTTGGATAATTACCTAATTTGAAATAATAGTATTATATTCAAATTAGAGTTTCCAATGCTCCTTGTATTAGCTATAAGTAGGATCCCTTGGATCCTATATTTTGTTCACTCCTTTTAGAAGGCTAGAGCCAAAAATTACAACCTCTCTCCTCAAGTGTTCTAATTGCTAGGGTTTGGGTACAAACCATTAGAGACATTAAGATTTTGTTGCTTGCTTTCCAAGGCATTTGAAGAAACGATCTATTTTGTTTATTTACTACAATAATCAAAAGGTATATAGACCCTAATCCCTTATTATTTTCGATAATAGTAGGGCCTCCTTAGGGTTCTTGGTGTTCATAGGTTATAGTTATCAATAGAGAAAACTTAGATCCACATAGATTGCATGTAAACTTAAGGGTTGAGTTATTTCGCCTCATGCTTTGAATTATAACTTATAAAACCTATCAGTGGTATTAGAGTTCTTAGTTTCTATTTGATTGTGCATAATAATGAATATATCAAAATTAGGGTTTATAGAAATTAAAACTTAATGGCCTTGAATTTTCGCAAATGACTAGGGTTCTTGAAACCCTAACCTTCATCCTTATTTTCGAAAATACCTAGGGTTCCCTTAGGGTTTTCTAGTTTCCTTAATTATTATTTTAAAAGCCTTAAAATTTTGAATAATTAAATTGCATAACCCTAAACCTTAATTTCGAAATTAGAAGGGTTTTGTATTAGGATTAAATTTGAATTATTTAATTAATTGTGTAATAGAAAATAATTATTTAACCCCTAAATGATTTAAGTTAAACTAATTAATTGTTTAATTAAAAGATAAAGCTTAAATCATAATTGGTTTAAATTTTAATTAATTAAAAGTTTAATTTAGATAATTAATATCTAAACCTCGTATTGAAAAGTTTTAAAATTCAACTTATATTATATATGATTAAATGTTTAATATATTATATGTATAAGACAAGTCAGTTAACCAATAGTATGCCTCATTCATGAAGTCATGCTATAAGGGGGTACAAGGAAACGAATTATAAAATGATCGTTGAATGAGTGTCTATTCCCACCCACCGCTTCCTTGCGTGGTAGAGGGTCGTTAGTCGAACGGGATTGATAGGACATAATCTTATTAAAATTATAATGATATAAAGTAAAAAAAAACTATTTTAAAAATCTCATTCTAGTTACTTTATGAAAAAGTGAAAAGTATGGTAATCCATGAAAACACATATCATTCTTTATTAGACATTAGTGGAGCGTGTGTGGCTAACCGACACACTAATTTGGGACTATAAAGTTGACATGGTGGCACAACTGGAAAATTATCATTGTTAATTGAGCGTATGTGCTTAACCGACATATTAATTAGAGATGATAAATGACATCAAGGTTGCCAAGCATGTTTGCATAGTTATTCACATCTTGTTTGTGATCCTCGATATCCCAGTCACAAATAGAAGAACCCAATATGAGATTAAACATGCCATTCATAAGATTCAATGAATCTCAAAATATCTAGGAATTCGTATATTGAAATTGGTGAATTTTTTTTGCCTACCTTCATAAATTCGCAATAAGAATACGACATCCCTCTTCTTGATTGTGAAATGTATTTTAGATCTTAGCCTTGAATATTTATTTTGGGTTAAAATATTAAGGATTTACATTAACTAACAAAAACTATCTCTCTTATACAGACGTCTACTCCTGGAGATGCTTTTGCTGCTCAATCTCTAACTAACAACTTGAACTTCACTCTTCTATTGATCATATCCAAAGAGAAACTAGCTGGTCCAAACTACATGAGCTGGATGTGAAATCTCAAGATGACTCTTCGATACAAGGACAAAGAATATATCCTTGATAAACCTCTAATCGAAGTCAATGAGGCAAATACTACTCTAGAAGAACATGTTGCTACAAACAAAAAAATGACGACACAATGAAGGTCGCTTTCATCATGGTTGCAACTAGGTACCTGAGTTGCAAAAGTTCTATGAGGAATATTAGCCATATGATATGTTCTTGGTGATGGGTTTCGAGCAATACATCATTCCTATGGTGTACATGCAAACCATAATAGCTTTTGGATCTAGTTTATCTAATGAACATGCAATTGAATATCCAAAGCTATAAACCCTAGATCTAATAAACTATAACTGAAATTAGGGCTTAGATCTTACCTTTGATTGTTATATAGCAATAACAATCAATCCTTGGCTTCTGAAAGCTTAGTGCCTCAAGTGTTGCACCTCTAATGGAGTCACAAACACCACCAAGCAACTTGGATGAAGAGGGAGGAGAGAGAAAACACCAAAACGGCTGGAAACCCTAAAGGAAGTATTCACCATCTTTTTAGGGCCATAAGGGTTCCTTATATATGTTGGCTATTAGGGTCTACAACTAGGATGTGACAACCCGATTTTTTTTTTCTTTAAAAGCCAGTCCAAGCAACCTTAAGTCAGACTCACTCCTGCTAACATTTGGCATTGTTTAGAGCATTTTTGAGTGTTTTGAGCCCAATACACTCAAGGAATGAGTGCTAGTAAGTACCAGCTAGAACCACTGAACAATGATCAAGCCTAAAACACCAACTTCACGAGTTCACGGCCACCACATTGGAGTTTACGGCCGTAAACTCCATGTGGGCCGTAAACTCACTCCATATATACAAGGTTTGGCCATTTCTTTCATTTCTTTCCATCCTTGGCCGATTTTCCTCCATTCTCTCTCAACTATCATCCAACTTTCACCTTAGATCTTCAAATGTGTAAGTGTTATATCCCTTGATTAGTTGATACATCTTATTAACTAGCTTCATACATTAATTTCATCCTTGAAAATCATGTTTGTTTAGATCTTCAAGAAACACCAAGAACACACATTAGTGTTCTTGGCCAAAATCGACCCTTTCAAGCTTCTATATCGTAAGTACTCTTCATTATACTTCATATCTACTAGGAAGCTTTGAATTACATCCATGAAAACATGTATTTCCCAAGAAACACCTTGATTTTACGGCCCAAGAACATCCTTGGCCGTAAACTCCATGTTTGATGTATGTTTGAGCCTTAAACTCTTCCAATAAGCAAGCCATTGACCTTAAACTCTTAATGGATGTTGTTAGGACCTTAAATCAATCACTTAAGCATTATGTCCATGAGTTTACGGCCGTAAACTCCTTGTTTGGCCGTAAACTCATGTGTGTTGGCCGTAAACACAATTAAGTGTGGCCACACACTTCCCTTTGATCAATCACATGTGATTGATCTCTTCATGTCCAAGTTCCTTAGTCCCTTAGGTTGTTTCCTTCATGATTAGTTGTATTATACACTAATTATACACGTATATGTATCAATATATGTCATTAGGACTCATTTGTGTATCGGGACTTCATTTGTGGAACTTCTCAATCCTTACTAGACTCAATTGGATCACCAATCATAAGGTGAGTTCATACCCCTATATTTTGTCACTTCTCACTATTTTAAAGAGGGGGAATACAAGTCTAAACACAAGAAATTGTGTTTATAATAAATAATACTCTTTAAATTTTGTAAATGACATCAAGTCATCAAAATGCTTTTAAATATAAATAAACCCTTTTAAATATCGGAAAATGTTTTTAAATGGTTTTAAACTCTTTTAATAATAGAAAATGCTTTTAAATGTTCAATAAAATCTTTTTAACTTATGTTGTTTTTGATTAATGTCTATATGGATATAGTTATACAAGTAGTGCTTAAAGGACTTAGGACTAACTACGAGCTTTAAATCCTTTTCCTTGTTTGTATGTGGGTTTAGAATAAGGTTGTTTGTCCGAGTGTCGTTTAAATACTAATTGTATTTCATGTATATGTATATAGATATAAAAGTTCTAGAAGTCAGTTTAATACCTTGGGTAGCAATGGTATTCTTTCAGTTCAGTTCAGTCAGTTAGATACAGAGAACTTACTAGTAACTATAAGGAGTATAGTTAAAGAGTCAATGTTCATTAATTGGTAGATCAATACGTTTCACTTGGTACTTCACAAAAGTCATACCTGTACATACAGATATAATACTTGTTAGTTATCTATTTAGAAAGTACAAACAATAATACGAACTAAACTTAAGGAACTCAAAAAGGTACATCTTCCAATGTACCACACGTATAAAAGGGGTACCCGGGCACGGTACCATACCTTCAGTTAACATGGGTATGCGAGCATTATACCATGACACCAGACATAGGTGGGTATGCACGCATAGTAACAATACCCAAATATAAAACGAACATAGGTAGTAGTTTCTGTGATTGCCTAGTATGTACCCAAAAGTTATGTACAATGAGAAATTGATAGACGGTGGAATATGTGAACTCTGTTTTGCTTTCCTTTTCCTTGTTTGGATGTGGGGGTTCGACAGGATCGCGCAATCAATTGTCCGTCCTTTTCTAGTTATGTATAATAAGTATGTACTATGTGAATCATGAGACAGTCTTTTCAAAGTACTATTCAGAAGAACATAACGATCGTACTATAGTCTTTTCGTAGTATATTTATTATACTATGATTTGAGACTGAACTTGCTATTTCAATAGCATAATATCCAATACAGGAATGGTTTTATGAGATATAAAACTAAGTATGCTATTCCATAGCATATTTATACATTCATTAAGTCGTACTTTTGGAGGGTTACAAGTTAACTATTGCATATCACAGTACGTCATCCTTTAATATAACAGTTTTAGGGGATAAAACCACAGTTCAATAACAGTTAGGGAATAGGGGTTTTCCTAGGTTCAATGGTAACATTTTCTAGGTATTCTAGTGACATTTACTAGGAATTCTAGTTCATTAAAAAGGATTCGTAAGAAGGTTATTATTATGATTTCCTCGCTTATACATTCCCAAGTTATATATAACGAAGATCTGGTAGACAATAGAATGTGAGATTTCTAACTTAGTTTCTTTTCCTTGTTTAGATGTGAAACTAGGGTAGAACCACACATTTTATTATCCGCCCAATCTTAATTATATCATAACATGTATAAGCTAAGTTTTCATGGATATATAACTCATCTCTTAGTCAGAATCAAAATTACATAGATTACTTTTAATTATAACTATAAACCTTCAGTTTATACGAAAGATTATATATAATGAAGACTAGATAGATTAGAGATTGTGTGAACTCAGTTTTGCCTTCCTTTTTTCTTGTTTGGATGTGGGGGTACGATCGAATTACACAACCGACTAACCATCTCGTATTGATTATATGCAATTAGTATAAACTAAATGATTATAGAAGAAATTGTTTCAATATTACTTTACTTTTAAGGAAACATATGGTTTTCTTGTCAGTCTTTCAAACTTGTTCAATTGTCAAAGAAGTTTCTCACTTTAAACTAAATCTTATGCACTCACCAGCTTTATAGCTGATACTCGCTTTCAAAATACTTGTATTCTCAGGAATATGTTAAGACAGGTAGCCACCCGGAGTTCGTGAAGACGGAGTAGTAGTTTCTCGTCTTATCTTTTGATAGTATTATACTATAACAACATGTAATGTTTTCAACTCGATGTAAACACTTTTACGTTTATACTAAAGAATGTTGTTGCTTTGATTACTATTATTCAATTGTTGTGATACTACATATGACGTCCTCCACCCCCGTACGTTTCCGTCATTCCGGTTTTGGGGTGTGACATAGGAAACCCTAATCTGACTGCTTAAGCCCTAAGCAGCCCATGGACCCCTTCTGGAACATGCCTTGGACGATTTCTAATGGGCTTCCCCATATAATTCGTCCAACCTATTATTCCAAGGTGATCCATAGCCCAATTGTAATTATCTTATAATTATAGTTCCAATCCCCTAAGTTTATTTAATCTCTTTTAGCCACAAAATTAATTCTTTATTAATTCTTGACTAATATTAATTAAACAATATGATTTCTCCTTTAATATATTATTCTCATAATATATTAATAAATCATAATTAATCCTTTCTCTCCTTAATTCATCCTACAATATTGCTATGGTGAAGGCAACCTAAAGGACCATACTCATAATTAGGTCAAGTACATACCAAAATAGTTATGGACTTAGACACTAATCCAAAAATCTCCTACTTGGATAAGTTTAATAACTCTTTTGTATAACTTTAGAACCTGATCAGCAATCGTAGCTTTCAAAAGCCGCTGTCAACTCTGATCTTATCAGATAGCGTGTCCTTTAGATAAGGGATCATATATTCCTCTATTCTCAAGATATCATATAGACACGAGACATGGATTTAAATCATTCTCTCTGTCTATGTATTGTTTCCCGACATCTGATTTATGACAACTGACAACCGACTACAATTGAACACATCAACTTAGTCTCGGCTTGGCCAAGCGCTTAGGGTGTCATCACTAAATCATCGAGGGGCCCATAGATATTGCTTTTATCCCACTTTGGGTAAAAGGAATGGATAAACTTTGACTCAAATGCTTGCTTGCACCTACTAATCGAATCACACACAACAACAAGTTTTATAACACCAAGTTACTGGTGCATTTACTTATCATCAATGTGCAACCGACCAGCAAATAATAACTCACACGTCTCGGTTTCAAGAATATATAGTATTATCGTCTCACAATCACTCGTGATAAAATCCATGAAGTGATTCAGGTGAGCATGGGTTTAATCCAATACTTTAATCTTATCAAAGCACTCATGAACTCTGCAGCAAACTGTGCTATGTCTAAACACTTTAGACAATCTACAGACTCTTCACGACAGTCTTCCTTCATACCTACTCCCAACGTATGACCGACTGTGGATGTTTGAATAATCCAGTTATTCTGGAAGTCAAAACTTGCAAACCGAAACACAACAATAATACTTAATCCTATATGGTCCCAAACTTGTGAGAGTAAATAAAACACTTCTATTTAACCACCGTATTGATTACTCATTATTTATCATTTAATGTTTCGGATAATCAACTCATTACTTGAATTACAACAACAATTGTCCCATGCTCCAAGCATGCACACTTTGTTTCCTATGGTCCATGCTTTGTGAAATAGATCAATTGAAAACTTTTCCAATGATGCACATTTCACAATTCCTAATCCTCACCATTAGTGTAAGAATACAAGGTTCTTTCCATTATAAAAATATGCTAGATTTTAACATTTTATGCAACGATCCTTTCGTAAATTCATAGCACAAAAGTCACCAAGACTTGGCTAATGAAAATACAAGGCTCTCTATAAGAAATTGTTACAAAACAATTCTATAGATGTGATGTCTCTCACTCAAAATACATTCCTTTGAACATCCTTTTTGCATAAAATTTTCTAATATAGACATAAATTCTTAATTTCCAACTCCCAATATGGAACCATTTCCATATTTGACATATGACAACTTATTCTTAATAAAATCTTATATATTCATAATAATGCCGATATGGTCCATCCAACACTACTTCCAACTACTCACAAGCAACAGATCCTTGGCGAACCTTAGATCATCCTTTGATAGTTTAATTATTTTAGTCAAAACCATTCTAGTCCTTTTTCCCTCTTAATGCGCTAAGCATTTGGAAAATTTTAGAATGATCAAACATTATAGCATATGCAATCGATCCTATACCCGAAGTGTATGGGACATGATTCATGATGTCTTATATGAAGACGTGATACTTTACTAGTCTTTTGCTATAATATTTCTAATTGCCATCTTCTCATAAATTCGAATATGAAAAGGGATGCCGTAATCATAACCAAATTTTGAGAATGCAATTATCCTTTCCATATATAGAATTTCCTCATGTTGAACCATTCCAACACAACATTCATATATATTTGACTAAATTTGATTAAAATTCCACAATCTAAGCCTTTATATTTGAAATGAAGTATAATATTCTCTCCCTTAATTATAGCAAAACAACATTTCAACCATTACAACTCTGCCAAGTGAATCTTTATTTTCTATAATTAATATTGCTAACTTGCAATACTTGAAATAATAATCATGCTCCCACTAACACGATGATTATTACCAAACATAACACTTATGCTCCCACTAGCTTTGACATATATCTTGAAAAAACATCTGAACTTTCGGAAAACAATGCTTATTGAATTCCTTAAGTTCATATTTCTAAATATCTGATGCTTTGATAAGCCTTTATCTAAGCTTCTTAAACTCATAAACCTTTGTCTTAGAAAGCTCACATGTGTGTCTAAACAACTTCAGAGCTTATGTTACTAAGTCCCAAATGTTCAGACTAATTGCCAAATCTCACAATTTGAACCATGAAGAGGGATGCCGTAATCATAATCGAATTTGAGAATACAATTTTCACAATTGCACTCTTCTTAAAATCTCTCTTAGTGAAAGCATTTCCTTACAATCATTTTCATGAAGAAGGGAAACCTTATGACACTTAGATTTTAAAGTGTATGTGTTCCTATCCATGTGAATTTGTCATAACAACAATCATAAGACAATGTTTGTGACAAATCCAACTCATATGGATTGAACTTGTTCAATCTTGATTTCTCGCCTTATGGCAGCATGAATGCCCACCATTGCTTCTAGGTTGTTAACAAGCTCACCCTTACCTTATCAATGTACTTTCCATTGATCAGGGTGCCTTGCCTTTATGAAATCCAATTGAGAACTCATAGAACTCATATTGCATAGTTGACTTAATCTGGAATGGTACAAAAAGAAAATTATGTCAACACGATAGGTCACCAACCTTAAGTCATGTGCTAGTGATTAACTATTGTTTATTCTTGATTAGATCTTGAACTTTTTTCAAGGCAATTGAGACTCCCAATGACTTCTTGACATATATGATTCTCTTGTCAAGGAACTTTCCTTGACAAAACAAATATTCAAGAGTTAGTGCGAAATCTTTTCAAGACTAACACTAACTGGTCCTAGTTGGTCTTTGTCTTATCCAAGACATCACAACTTACCAATTTCAAATGTACAAGAATAAGAAAATTTTTCCCAATTCCACATTTTTTGAGTGTTATAAACCTACTAAAGACGTGTTACTCAATTCGCAATCCTGGAGTATGACTCTAAGATTCGATATTGGAACAAAGTATGATTGACTTCTTGATTTAACCATTTCCACAATTCCCGATTCCTCTTCTTAGACATACAAATATACTAAGAATCACTTAGAGGATCAATTGAGATATGGTTCTTAATCATTAAGACTTATCATAAAACACGATAAAAAGTACTCTCCCTTCTTCTTAAAATAGAGAAACTTTTATCTTTCTGCATTTTTGATTGTTCTTATTCGTTCTGCCATTAATTGAAACCTTTTCAATCAACTCAGAATTATACTTAATCTTATAATTATAATCATATTTACTAAACTTTAGTAAATCATGAAGAATATTTTTATCACTCTTGTGGTGGACTTGATCAACGCACAACCTACTCGACGAGTTGGGGGACCGAATCAACGAGTAGGAGCTGTCTAGATGAAACCCTAATATTTAGGGTTTGCACCCTATTTAAATAGGTTATCTCGTCCCAAACCAGCCTCCATCGTCCCTCTCACTTCCAAAAGACCCTAACTCAAAACCCTAGCCTTTGTTGAGGGATTCTTGATCCATTTTTGTGCATTTTTGGTGGTTGTGAAGCTTGAGAAGGAAGAAGGAGCTTGGGGTTTAAGTTGAAGCTAGTAGATCCAGAGGTTGTGTTCTATTTCTAGCTCATTTGAGGTAAAAAGCTTCAACCTTTACTTTCCATTTGTTATATCCTCTTTAGGGCTTAAATCTTGTCATTTTTGGGGCATTTCTAAGTTGCCTTCGGGTTTGGGTCATTATGTAGAGAAATATCTTCAGATCTGGAACCTAGGAGGGTTCTCATGGCATAAAGGTGCCAACTTTACTGCCATGAGAGCCCCATGCATCTTGAAGACTCCATTTTAGGGCCTTTTAAGCTAAATGGCCCATGCATGAACGTAAAGTTTGTAACTTTACGTGTATTATGGACCCTAGGAGGTCGGATCTATGGTTTAAATGCTTTGAGACCCACTGAAATCGACTGTATAGTTTTGGGCAAAGAGGGACTCGGCGAGTTGGGTCGTATTTTCCATCAAATTCTTCTGTTGATGGACCATATGCCAAGATAGAAGAACAATCAGTTTTCTAAGCTCAATAAGGACCTGGAAATCATGGAACTCGGCGAGTTCAAGACAATGTCCCAACCACATGAAGACGAACTCGACGAGTTTAAGGGGAACTCGGCGAGTCATAGACTGAACTCCTTCATTTGGATGAAGATGAACTCGACGAGTTCAAGGATGAAGCTGTAGCTTTTTGTGGATGAGGGGACTCGACAAGTTGGTGAACCAACTTGGTGAGTCTAGTCAACCAGATGTTGACTTTGACCAGGGTTTTGACCTTGACTTTTACTTGGAATTTAGTGACCCTTGTAAGGATCATGAGTATGAAATGGTAATGTAGAAAGGATGTTGTGTAGGGATTGAGGAGTCGAGAAGAGTCGATTTTCACACCGAGGACAGTGCAGACACTACACGACATCGAGGTGAGTTACCTTCCAGTAGAGGTGGGTCTACGACTACAATGCCGACCCACCAAAGGAGTTGTCTTTAGATGAATGTCTTTGTGATAATTGTCTAGGTTTGCTACTACCTGATGTGTCTTATGTGCCAGTATGATATGTTATATGTGATAATGGTAGTAGGAGGGGAATAGTCCCCCGATTCGGTTGTTAGGATCGAAGGGTAGGTCGGAAACCCCAAATATGTCTGACAGCTTGATTATGATATATTATTATGTGATAGTGGTAGGGGTGAAACAGTCCCCGTGACCGGTTGAGATAGACTGGTGGATAGGCAGGCACCCTAGAATGGCTTGACATGGGTAGGTCAGCACCCCAGAATGGCTTGACATGGGTAGGTCGGGCACCCTAAAATTGTCCGGCAGTATGTTTGATTGTATGATATGTGGTATTATGGGTGAACTCACTAAGATTTGTGCTTACGACTTTCAGTTTTGGTTTCAGGTACCTCTTCGTCGAAGGGGAAGGAGCCAGCAGGGTAGCAGCACATTGCACACACATGATTCCGCATTTGAGATTTCTGGGATTGTATTATGACATTATTACTATTTGATGATATGGTTTTGAGACATGTACTATGGTTTATGAATTCATATGATATTAGTAATGTTTTCCTCAAACAAATCTTATAAGCAATATAATTAAAACAAAAATTTTTGGTCTCGATTTTTGGGGATGTTACAACTTGCTACTATTATATCGAAAAGGGATTTGGAAACGAAGATGCCCCAAATACTTGCAAGATTTGAAGGTCGGAAAGGTCAAGCCATCTTCGGCAGGTATGTACACTATTCAAGTCAATAATTCACAACTTACTCGTTCTTGGGTCCTTGACATAGGATGTGGTTTCCACATTTTGTTCTGATTTGTAAGGACTAAGAGAAAGTGAGCAGGTGGATCATGGAAAAATAAATCTGATAATGAGGAGTAAGGGATCTTCACTTGTTACCAAGATTGGAACTTATAGTCTAGTGCTTTGGGGTCATGTTCGCATAGATTTGATTAATTGTTGTTATTTGTCAGAAATGACATAAAACATTATTTCTTTTCATGTATTATTCGTACAAGGTTTTGGATATTCTTTTGATGAAAAGAATGGTTCAATTTTAGCTTATAAAAATGGTGTTTTATGTTTAAAGATTTAACTTGTAATGGAGTGTATGAAACTGTGACTTGTGTTGATAACTTTGGCAATAGTGTATTTCATATTGATTCGTCTAATGGTTTAGACAAAGATTTTCATATTCAGCAGGTATGTACACTCTTCAAGTCAATAGTGTATTTCATATTGACTTAATGTTAGATGATGAATGAGAGTCTTGTTTATTGGGGAAGATGACAAAATCACCTTTCACTGGAACATGTGAAAGAGGTGAAGGATTGTTGGACCTTATCTATACTAATGTATGTGGGCCCTTCAGATATGCTACAAGGGATGCAAATTGATACTACATGACAATAGATGATTATAGTAGATATGATTATATCTACTTAATCAAACATAAATAAGAAACCTTTGAAAAGCTCAAAGAGTTTAGACACGAGATCAAGAATAAATTGGACAGGAAGATAAAGATGCTTCGATCTGATAGAGGCGGAGAGTATTTTAGTATCGAGTTCCACGACTACACAAGGAATGTGGATTAATTTCACAATTGACTCCTCCTATGACACCATAACTTAATAGTGTGGATGATAGGAGAAATCGAACCTTGTTGGACATGGTTCATTCCATGATGAGTCAAGTTTCTCTTCTTATTTCTTTCTGGAGGTATGTCTTAGAGACAACCGTCCATATCCTAAATCATGTTCCTACTAAGAAGGTTTCCAAAACACCCCATGAGATGTGGACAGGGAAAGTACCCTCACTCGCACATATCAAGCTCTGGGGTTGTGAGGCTCTCTTAAGATGAAAAACTCATGACAACTAGAACCTAGAGCCGAGAGGTGCATTTTTATTAGCTACCTATAGAAGTCTTTTGGATACTTGTTTTACAAACATAGTGAGAACGTGGTATTTGTAGCTCGAAGGGGAGTCTTTTGTGAGAGAGAACTCATATTCAAAGGGGATAGTGGGAGTGCAATTGGCCTTAAAAAGATTCATGAGTCAACCAATGAAGGAACCTTAGAAGATACTAGCTCTCAACCAGAGGATGAGATTCCTATTGAGCCAATTGACAACTCATTACCTCTTTGTCGATCCAGTAGGGTTAGCATGCCACCTTCGTTCTATTGTTTATAAATAACATCATATGGTGATACATATATTAGTGACATGACACTAGTAAATTTGAATGAGCCAGCTAACTACAAGGAAGTGATGGCAAGCTCTGAGGCTGCCAACTGGAAAAGGGCAATAGATAGCGAGATCCAGTCTATGTATGATAACCAAATTTGGAATTTTTTTAATCATTTACCAGGCCGAAAGATAGATGGGTGTAAATGGAACATCAAGAAGAAGACCGACATTGATGGAAAGGTTCACACATTCAAGTCACGACTGGTTGCGAAGGGATTTACTCAAACCCTAAGGGTTAACTATGATGAGACCTTCTCACCAGTGGCTAAGATAAAGTCTATCAAGATAATGCTAGCAATATATGTGTTTCATGATTATGAAATATGGCAAATGGATGTTAAAATTGCTTTCTTAAATGGGAAGTTGACTGAAGATGTTTACATGAGTCACCCAGAGGTTTTTGTACATGCCAAGTTTCCTAACAGAGTGTGTAAGCTTGAAAAATCCATTTATGGATTGAAACAAGCATCTCACAGTTGGATTCTTTTCTTCCATGATAAAGTCAAAGAGTTTGGTTTCTCTAGCAATGAGGATGAGTATTGTGTATATGTCAAGGCTAGTAGGAGTATAGTGAGTTTCCTAGTATTGTATGTTGATGACATACTCCTTATGGGAAATGAAATTCCGACATTTTGGATTGGAAAATGTTTTGTCATGAAGGACCTAGGGGATACAACATATATTTCTTGGAATGGGGATTTTGAGGGATAGAAAGAAATGACTTATTGGCCTTTGTCAAGGTATATATTTGGATAAAATACTAAAACGTTTTAGTATGGAGAATTCTACGAAAGGGGATTTATCCATACATCATACTGTTAAATTGAGTAAGACTTAGATCCCTATTACCAATGAGGAAATAGCTGAAATCATTCGGGTCCCATATGCTACGACTGTAGGTTCAATTATATATGTTATGACATGTACTCATCCTAATGTGTCTTATGCTTTGAGCATGGTTAGTCGATTTCAGGGCAATCCTGGAAGAGCTCATTGGACTACAGTTAAGAACATTCTTAAGTATCTGCAGATGATGAAGGACATGGTTCTATTCCTTCGTGGCAGTGATACGTTAAGAGTGAGTGAATATAGTGCCGCCAACTTTCAAATAGGTGAAGACAACTTCTGTTCTCAATCGTGCTGGGTGTTTGTGTTAAATGGTGGAGCATGGACTTGGAAAAGTTCCAAGCACGATACGGTGGGTGATTCTATCTATAAATCAGAGTACATCGCAAAAAGGGATACATTGAAGGAGGACGCTTGGTTGAAGAACTTCATTAGTGATCTCTGAGTAGTCCCAACCATTTAAGAGCCATTGGAACTTTTTTGTGATAATGAAGGGGTGGTTGCTTTGACAAAAGAACCAAAGAATCATGGTGGATCCAAGAATATCGAAAGAAAATAACATTATATTATATATATGGTTGAAGAAGGCCATCTCCTAGTGAAGCGAGTATCATCAGAAGACAATCCTGCATATCCTTTAACAAAGGCTCTGAGTAGGGTTAAACATAACCAACATGTTAGGAGCATTGGATTGAGAAACGATGATAGTTTTAGTAGTTCGTTGATAGGTTGAAAGTTTGTAACAAAATAAATATAATTGATTTTGGTTATTGAATAATGGAGAATTATTTATGAGTATGGTTACTGCCTTTTTCAATTGTTTATTCTTGTGTTTCATTTTGTATTTTTTACTACCTGAATGAGTTGATTATTCAAATTCCACAGTTGCTCATACTTTTGGAAGTAAGTAGTGAATTAAAACTATCATGAATAAATAATAGATTATCTATGGAGATGAGACATTGCAATGGATTTGTCACAATATTAATGAGTACTTTGAAAATGGAGATTTTGAGTATTGGATAAACCCGCACTCAGAGAATTACTTCATGGATTATATCACAAGTAATTCTGAGATGATAATATCTTCTATTCTTCAAACGGATATATATAATTTGTAATTTACAAGCCAGTTGTGCATTGGTATTGCAAATACGCATCAGTAACATCATTTTATAAAACGTAGTGTCATGTAAGATTTGGTGAGTAAATGATACAAGTATATAAGTAAAAGTTTATTCGTTCCTTTTTCCATAATAGGAAAAACGATATTTTTGGGCCCTTCGATGATTTGTTGCTGACATTATGTTGGGTAAAAAGTATGGTTTATAGTTTGCTTTTCTAGGAAAATGTATTTTTCTATAATGTTTTATGCGTTTACGGTCAGGTTTACGGCCAGGGAGGTGTTTACGGCCGTAAACACATTTATGACCGTAAACCCATTTACGACCGTAAACCCATTCACAGTCCATGTTCACCAAGCCCATGTTTCTCATGTATAAATATAGGTTTAAGGGGTGAGGAGTAGATTGATGAATGTGAGAAAAGAATAGAGGAGCTTATGTGTGTGTATTTGAAGGTGTTCTAGAGAGAGAAAAGAGAGTGTATATTACTGTGTGTGAATCTTGTATCCGGATCTTCATTCATATCAATACATACAAGATTCATCATTGTCTTCTTCTCCTTCTCTTCTACTTGATCTGACATCATCCGTTTGATTGGGATTCCGCACCATCAAACGGATCTGATTGATACACAAGCAGATTGGGGACTTACAATTAGTATGAGAGCTTGGATTGTATCAGTCAATTTTTTCAGATCTGGAGCTTATTTGATCTTATTTTTGAAGGATTCTTGTGTTTTTGGATAGATGGTGGGAAAATAAGGGGGATTTGTTCTTCGTGTTTTTCATAAAAACGAGTTCTGAATCGAGTTTTGGAGCAAAAATGGTGAAAAACGTCGTTTTTTTGCGATCTGAAGCAGTGTTTACGGCCTTTGAAGGGTTTACGACAGGAGTTTACAGCTAGGGTTTCTCAGAGTTTATGGCCCGACCAGTCTTTAATCAGAGAGTGTGCACTTTAATAAAAGGGGAAAACAATTTGAGGGTTGCAGGGTTCGAACTCAGGTCCTCTAGTTCTTCAAATTAGAGTGTTACCAGTTGAGCTACAAAGGAAGACGTTAAACATCTCGCTTGTTTAAATCATATAGCTTCACAACAGCTTGCTGCTATGTTTAAATCATATAGCTTCATAGCAGCTTGCTTACTTAAAAAAAAGGGGGGGGGGGGGGGGGAGGAACGTTTTTGGGGCTGCCATGTTTCGAACTTGGGTTCCTTGATTCATCATTCCAATGCCTTGACAACCCATCTAGCAAGCGTCTTGTTTCATTTCTTTGAAATTTAATTCAAAAGGAGTCTTTTCTCGGTTCCAAATTTCACAAAATTTGACACTTTTAGCCTAAAATTCAAAATCTTTTAATTTTAAATTCCTTTTTCAACCAAAAATTTTATTTTTAAAATTTTGACTTTTATTTTTGACTTTTTACTTAAAACTTTAACTTTGACTTTAACCTTTGACTTTCTCGTTTGACTTTTAAATTTTCAAATTTAGCTTTTCGGTTTGACTTTTAAGTTTGACTTTTGAGTTTGACTTTTAAAATTTGACTTTTAAGGTTGACTTTTGAGGTTTATAGTCAAAGGGCATTTTTAAATTTGACTTTTAAGTTTGATTTTGGCTTCTAGTTGTGCTTTTAATGGTTTTTGAGGTCTACGAGGGAATTGAAGACATGAAAGAGAGTCATCAGGTTATGTTAAAACAAAAGTTCAACATGTTCAGTTATATCCCTAGAGAAACCTTGGAAGCTCAGTTGCAGCGATTTACTACACTTACTACTGAGATGAATACAGCTGGGATCTTCTTGACTAAATCTGAGATAAACAAATAGCTGCTAAATTCACTTCCGAAATCGTGGGATATGAACGTGGCTGTCATCAAGAAGACAAAATATCTCAATCATCTTAGTCTTGTTGATGCAACTGAAGAACTTGATGTTTTGAAGTGTGGAAAAACAATGAGTTCCACAAACATCCCGGTTAATGAAGTTTCATGCTCTCAATCATGTGAAGCTACGATTAAACTTCTTCGTGAACATAATGATTTACTAAAAAGGGAAGTCGAGGACCTAAAATATGAAGGATATCAACTTAGGAAAGGACATAAACCCCTGAAGGCTGAATTAGAAGCAAAAACCAAAGACTTTAGGAAGCTTCAGGAAGATTATAGCAATAAATGTGAAAATTATGACTATGTTAAGAAACAAGTTGCTAAATTAACTACTGAGCTTGATACATTTAAAAGAAAATTTGAAAATGCAAATTTTGATTTTAAAAAATATGATGTATCAAGCGAAGTAGTTGCAAACATGATAGACCATTGTCTGCAATTTAAAAATAACCAGCAAAAAGGTCTAGGGTATGATAGTGTTCCTCCACCTTTCAATCATAACTACACATCCATCCCTATGACACAGGAAGAAATTGACAATGAGGCACATCTTCATTATGGCAAACCATCTGGATTTGTGTCAGAAGGTATTCAGGTTGAAGATTCTAATGTTTCTACTTTATGTGCAAGTAAAGTAGTAGAAGATGAAAACAAGGAGAAAACCATTGAACAAACCAACATCTCCTTGAGCTCCGAATCTGTTGCTTCGAACTAAGATGCTTCTGATCAACCTGTTGTTGAGAAATACAGGTCACCAATTCCAGTGAAACAAAGTGCATGTTGTAACTGTGCTTGTTGGAACAATAAGAGACAAGGCAAGGATACGCCACCAGGGGCAGGAAGAAATAACTTTATAGTGAAGAAAAAGATTTGTTTTCACTATGGAACACCTAGACACATTGCCAGAAATTGTCCTAATCGCGCATATGTTCCCTTATATGCACAAGGCTGGCAGAACACGCAAAGAGGGGGTTTTTCCAAAAGAAACCCATCAAGGTCACTTTCAGACAATGGTGACTGGAACGCGCAGAAGGCCAAGAATCAAACCCACATGGCCAAGAATCCGAATCCCAAGGGCAAGAAGGGAATTCTGGCCTAGAAGTCTAGTTCAAGAGATGCTCCTGTGAAGCCAAGACCGGTTAGGTCAAAGTCATCTCGGCAACCGGCTTCAAGTTCCAAATCAAGTGCCGAGGCACCCATCGGATCGAACAAGAAATGGGTTAAACCTGAATATAGATGGGTACCAAAGGTGAAAACTCCCTAATCTTCTAATGACTCTAATATTTCATCATTTTCTGTTTGTGATAAACAGGATATGTCATGGGAGAGAGTACCCTGCAATGATGACAAAGGTCGAATCAATTTCAAAATGGACTGGGTTCCAAAGACTAACTAATCCCGCTCTGTGCTGGAGCAGCTATGGAGGCATATCATCAGACTTCGGTTTGTTGGTAGTGGTTGTTCCAGGCACATGATAGGGGACATCTCTCAAATGTACAACATTCAGACCTTTGTTTGAGAGTATGTTTCCTTTTGTAGGAAAGGAGGAAAGGAAGAGATCAAAAATGGGGTTAGTGCTTAATGACATGAAGAATTTTCGGATCTTTCTGAGATTATGCATGCTGTTCTCAGACCTTTTGGATGCAAATTCAATCGGTGAATTACGGCTTGCGTTTTCTTCTCTATACTCCTGAGTTTATCTTACTCTGATTCGTTTTAAAGACAATTTTTCATTTTCTTAGTAGTTTTTTGTTAGTAGTTATTATTAGGGAAGTGATATCAAGAATGTGATAACGGACAGTCTAAAACATGTGTAAAGGACTAAATCTGAATTTTCTAGACTCTGTGCTCAATGTTCTGGTAAGAACGAATGATTTCACAGTGTGGATTTAGATAGGATTGTTTGGACTGACCATACAACTCTCGGGTAGATTGAGCAGTGAGATAAACATGGGAACCCACGGGATACACTAAATTAATACGCATCTAGAACAGTGGTTCGAATTTTCCTTGATGTACGGACTTATGTCCTTAATTCTGGTTCTGATAGGGTGACTGGGGGGTTCTGATAAAGTAGGTATGTAGGAAATTATTTTCTTGCTTTCTATCTGTCAGTCATATGTTGCTTCCTCTGCGTGATCGGAAGATCCGACCTGGAATGCAACATATGCAACTCTATTTCTACACACTTTCTTTATCTATGAAATTCTTCTTATCTGTTAGCCATATGCTGTCTCCTCTGCGTGATCGGAAGATCCGACCTGGAACACAGCATATGCACCCTACTATCTCTATATCCCTCTATCTCTGTCAGTCATATGTTGTCCCTTCTGCGTGATTGAAATATATCCGACCTGGGACATAACATATGCATCTATCTCTAAATCTGACTTCCTCCTTAATAAATTGTTTACTCACCTAAATTAAGGAGTCCTTAGGAAGTTCTTGATAACCAGGGTATATTGGGAAGTGGGGAACACGTTCTAGTGCAACTAAAATCGAACCATTTAGAGGTTGTCTGTAGATCTCGCTGCTTAATTTAAGTGGACAACAATACCCGTGGTCGTCAACTAAATGGTTTATTTAGAAAAGTTTGTCAATATCTTTCGTGTTTAAGTGGACCATAATACCGGCAATTGACCAGATCTATTCATGAAGGTGACGGTATTGATAAACAAGTTCTGGCTGTCTCACAACTTTGATCCCAAATATTTTTCTTTTTGTTAAATTTGTTCATAGTTTTCCTCTATGCACAAATTTAGGGGGAGAATTAAAAAAAACAAAAACAAAAACAAAAATAAGAAAATAAAAAACCAAAAATATTTTTGTTTATGTTTTAATTTGTGTGTTAAGTTTTGTTTTGTCTTGAAAAGTGAATTCAGGTGTAGATGAGACTCATGGAGATTGTATCGAAGATTTTCTGAGCCAAGGCTTCATCCGTGATCATCGAAGAATTCTCATTCGAAGGAGTAAGAAATGAATATTATTCTTTCAAATTCAATCTTTCAACCCCATAAGCAAGGTGAAGTTGCACTTGAAGATTATGTGACGGATTGCATTGAAGCCTCCTCAATCAATCCGCTGCTATCTATGAACCTGTAGAAGTGATCCAGAAGATTATTTCTCTCTGACGTTCTCTCTGAAGATTCTCAAGCTGAAAGCACTATCTTTCAAGAATCAATACATCAAGCCTCCTCACTCAATGTGCGTTCAATGATAAATTTTTGAAGAAAAGCCCGACTGCTTAAGATGAAGTCATTCATTGAAGATTCATATGTTCATCTTGATGTTGTGTAGAAATTGAAGATAAATGCTGAAGCCAAGCTCCCAATGAAGATTAACAAGAAAAGCCAGCTACTTTTTAGGGGGAGCTTGTTGTGTCAATTAAGAAAAGAAAGCTATAAACCAAGGGGGAGATTGTTGGGTCAAAAATATGGTTTATACTTTTCTTTTCTATGCAAATGTATTTTTCTGTAATGTTTTATGAGTTTACGGTCAGGTTTATGGCCAGGGAGGTGTTTACGGTCGTAAACAGGTTCACGGCCGTAAACCCATTTACGGCCATAAACCCATTCACGGCCCATGTTCACCAAGCCCATGTTTCTCATGTATAGATATCGGTGTAAGGGGTGAGGAGTAGATTGATGAACATGAGAAAAGAATAGAGGAGCTTATGTGTGTGTATTTGAAGGTGTTCTAGAGAGAGAAAAGAGAGTGTGTGTTAGTGTGTGTGAATCTTGTATCCGGATCTTCATTCATATCAATACATACAAGATTCATCATTTTCTTCTTCTCCTTTTCTTCTACTTGATCTGACATCATCCGTTTGATTGGGATTCCGCACCATCAAATGGATCTGATTGATACACAAGCAGATTAGAGACTTACACATTATAGTGTTGGGCCCAGCCTGTACTGAATTGATGTGTTCAATTGGTAGTCTAATGACGTCATCACAAATCAGGAAATCGGGAAACAAAATTTTGGACAAGAGGTCGATTATAATCGATGTCTTATGTCCATAAGATATCTTGAAGAATGAATGAATATTAGATCACTTATCTTAAGGCCAATGTATTATTGGATCAAAGTCAGTAGTTGCTTCGGAAAGCACACTTTGATGTTTAATTTAGAAGTTATACTTGCGATTGTAGTTACAGACTTATCCAAGTGGGAGACTGTTATATTAAGGTGTTTAAGCCAATAACTAAATAGGTATATACTTGAATTAAGAGCAATGCCCTTTTAGGTTGCCCTCAAAACTAGAAATTGACTAGAATGACTTTCGGAAAGAGAGGCTGATTTATTGCTTTATTATATGATTAACAAATATCAATAAATAATTTGTTAATATATTATAAGATTGATATATTAATTAGAAAAAGTAATATTTGATTAATAACTAATCAGAAATTAATTAGAATTAATTGGATTAATTAAAAGTGCAGGGACTTAAGATGTAATTGTTGAATGGTTGAACAAGAGGGATTCCAGAACCTTCCCAAAAGGGGACGATTTTGGAAGAGCATTAAGGATTCTAGAGTTATCCGTTGAAGATAATTAGGAAGTTAGATAATTACCTAATTTGAAATAGTAATATTATATTCAAATTAGGTTTTCCAAGGCTCCTTGTATAAGCTATAAATAGGACCCCTTGGATCCTATTTTGTTGTCCACTCCATTTAGAAGGCTAGAACCGAAAATTCCAACCTCTCTATTTCTCTCTCCTCAAGGGTTCTAATTGCTAGGGTTTGGGTACAAACCATTAGATGCATCAAGATTTTGTTGCTCGCGTTCCAAGGCATTTGAAGACATGATCTGTTTTGGTTATTTACTACAATAATCAAAAGGTATGTAAACCCTAATCTCGTGTTATTTTTTATAATAGTGGGGCCTCCTTAGGGTTCTTGATGCTCTTAGGTTATAACTATCAACAGAGAAAACTTATATCAAAATAGGTTGCATGTGAACTTAAGAGTTAAATTATTTCACCTTATGCTTTGAGTTATAACCTATATAACCTATCACATGAAAATTTCAATACTACTGCTCATAAAATATAATGATACAACCCTTTAGTGCATACCATGGGGGTATACTTCCTATGCCATATCCCTCCATCTCACCATCATCTCCTTCCACCTCACCAACATCTCATTTCCACAACTGTGGTGGTGTACCTGCAACATGAAGCCACCGTTCTAGGGTACAGAAAAGAAGAATATAATACTATTATTGGTTGTGGTCCGCCGTGTCACATATTACAAGCCATCACTCTCGTTAAAACGAAAGAGAGGGGTGATCTACGCGGTCGTGGTGACCTAGCCACCTGGCCATGTATACCATTCAACCTTATTTTTTTAAGTTTGAATTTGGTCTTAACCATATCATAGGAACCTTTCACATGACTTAATTAACTTTTAGAAGTTAGAGAACCATATCATAGGAACCTTTCTGTAACATCCATAAAATTCATGAAAATTTTAAGCTTTTCAAACAATTCCACAAACCATCATTGTTTAATAAATAGTTTTCAAAACATGTTTATTATCAGAGTTTTCCCCAAATCATAAAACAAAACCCGAGGAGGTGCACGAGCACGCCTTTGCCTTCCCGCAATCATCTAGGGTACCTGAAACATAACCCAAAACTGTAAGCCCAAAGCTTAGTGAGTTCCCCCAAAATACCAACACAACAAAAAACCAAAATAATAACAATAAATAGCATGCATACAGAGCCTTCAGTCTGACTAGAACACCCCACCGGCCTACAGTCTACCTGGTACGCTCACAAAACCTACAACATGACTGGCACGCCACACCGGGCCTTCAGCCTATCTGGAATGTTCTTCGGGCCTTCGGCCTAACTGGTACGCCCCACTGGCCTTTAGTCTATCCGGGACGCCCTGGTTCTGTTCGCCTTCAGCACAAAGTAGGATCGCCTCAGCCCAACCACACATACACCGTGTCGACACACATATATAACAGATAATCATATAATTAATCAACCAATAACAAGCAGACAGATCTTGCTGATCACTAAGCATAACATTATCCTATCTACCAGGATATAGATCTAACAGATCACTACCGTACTTAATCATACGATACTTAGGATAACAATACAAAGGGGCCGACCTTGGTGCCTTCGACCCATAAGTATAGTGAGGAAAACTCACCTCACACTGCTGGATCACACTAAAATTATTTGGCTGCTGGCTCACTAAAATCTCCCCACTATCACAACAAAATAATCATCTAATTAATAATTGGATTACAAACCTTAGCTAATAGTCCATCATTAGGGTAAAAGGCCATTTTACCCTTTTCCTAGTTGGGCTACGACCCAAGCCCAAAACTAAGTAATCACTCAACTGCCCATAATCGGCTCAATTTTCTAAATTGGGACCAAACTCCTACATGGGCCTTACCCTAAGGTCCATTGCTTCACTTAGCCCAAAACACCAATACTCAGATGGTCCAATAAGGGCCCAAGCATCGAAGTCCAAAATGGTGGCCCAAACTTGAGGCGCAACTTGCTAAACCCAACAGACTGAGTACGTGGGGGCATACTGAGTTGTACAATTAGCATACTTCGCCATGACCAAGAACACGTTGTTGACCACCTATGCCCAGCGTACGCTCTGGTACGCCCAGCGTACCTGGTGGCAATGCAAAACTTTGAATAAGGGCTTACTCCATTCAATCCAAACGTCCAATAACCAGATCCAAGTCCAAGAAGGTGCTCTTAACCATAAAGTTTCCAACTTTATGGTTATGCATGCATCGTTAAGACCCAAAACCAACCTCTTAGTTGGTCTTAACCACTAAAGACCTCTACACGTTTCATGCAAGCACTAAGTGAGTCAAGAAAGAATTTTTATGACTTAACACAACTCATATCTTCTGAAAAGGCAGCTCTTTTAGTCTTAGAGTAGCATTTACTTATTAAGTCCAAGAAAAAGGGAAATAACTCATAAAACTCCACATGGCTAGATCTCTAAGAAGTACAAGTAACGTTCAAACATTATATCTTTTGGAACTTCCCAAAGAGATGAAGATCTTAGATCTACAACCTTGAATCCCACACCAAAGCTTCTTAAAGAATCCTTTCTTCATTCTTCAACACTAAGAACACACACACACTCAAGCTCAACAAAATCGACTCAAAGAGGGTAGAGGCGGAAAAAGGTGAGGGAAATGAGGTTATAAGGGGGGTTATATAGGTCCCAACCCTCAAAATTAGGGTTTTCAATGTCTAATGAGTACGCCTCGCATACTAGGGCGCGCCATAGTATGCAAAGCATACACACGTACGCATGGCGTACTCCCATCCTTCCAAATTACGGTTTTGCCACTAGGGCTTCTCATGACTACTTCCTTCTATTACATGGACCAAAATGACATAAATTAAAACCATAAGGATAAATTTAAAATTACTTGAATACCGGGGTGTTACACTTTCATACAATGGCGTAGCCATGATTTAGTTTTAGGGTAGACCAAATAATTTATAAAATACGAACAAGTAGCAAAACGCTTCAAATGGTAACAAAATGCAACAATGTATGATTTTAACTTAAATTGGTCATTTACGTTAGAAGTAATTGATTAAATAAGATAATAAAAAAAATTAATATACAAACTTAATGAGCGAAAAATTCAGTGTGGAGATTGAAATGCAATTTGATCCATTCAAAAAATTGTTGCCATAATTTTTAATCGACATGTCTTAACAGGTAAATTATTTCATTCCTTATGAATCTAAGTTTTAAATGGGGTGTGCCATGTTACAATTCACATCCTAAACATTATTTATTCAAAAGAAATATAATTATATATAATATATATTTCACCTCAAATTTGCCCGGATCAAGGGCGTATCCACCATGTGCTTAGGTAGGTCCTAGGACCTACCTAAGTTCTCAATTTCATTTACAATGTATATGGTAGAAAAATTAGGAACTATTTTGGAAAAAATAGAAGACCTATATTGGGTTTGTTTTTTTTTTTTTTTTAATTTCTTAAAAAACCATTTTAAAAAATAAAAATATAAGTTGTTAAAGGCAATTTGTTATTTTAAATTATGAGATTGATAATAAAAAGTTAACCACTCTTATCAGCACTCTCAAAATATTAATAAATAAATAAGTTGTTCTAATAAAATGAAAAGCCCACATGCCAAAGACTCGCACTCTCTATTTGCCGTTTTATCAATGGACTAATAATCAACTAGTTTTTTTGTTATACCGCATGCCTTTTTCGATTATATTTCAATTGGTTTTTAAAATTCTTTTTAATTCGTGGCACAAGGTACATGAGCCGATTGAACTGGTTCAGTTCTTTTAAGGTACATGAGCTGATTTGACCCGACCATAAAAGTGTTGTTGATTTTTTTATTGGCTTCACTTAATTTAAGAACCGCATGATTTTTTGTTCTAGATTTGCCACTGGTCCGGACAACATAAGGTCCATTTTGCATCCATGTAGCTTCGGCTCTCCTTTCATACGACTTAATTAACTTTTAGAAGTTACAGCCATTTGCATATCAAATCAAAAATCTTATCTTCTAGACAAAATCATTATTTGATCGTCCAATAAAGATTATTTTTAAAAAATAGTTTATTTTGATTTAACCTTCTATTCATCTTTGATTTTACACTTTGATGGAGAGAGGAGCAAAAATGGAAAATATCCACCTGACGATGCGAATATTAATTTGTAGCTCATACGTAGCCATCATGAACTCAAAAGCTATATGAAAAGATAGAGGTTGCTCTAACTACTTGATTGTACTTAATTTTGACAAAAAAAACACTTCAATTATTTTGTTTTGATTGATTCCTAGCTAAAATTGATTGCTAGACATCTACTCCAAAAATATTTTTTGAAGATTTCATTAGTGAATAATGAGCTTTGTTTAAAGAGAACAAAAGGAAAATAATGAAAAAGAATGCGTGTATGTCGTTATTTTCGTGAGTATTGTAAAAAGTCGAAGATTCTTTTTAAAAGATAGATTTTAAACAAGTTGTTTTAGTTTTAACTCCTGATAAAGTTATTGTAAACGCTTTTGACTCGATCACTAAGCCTACCATGTAAAGATGTCAATATCTTATCCTACAGGCCATCAGATAGTTTGTGTATAATTGATTATCAGCCTACGCATGTTTATAATAATTTTCAACAGAAGTGGAGTAATTGTAACGTGTTAACCTATTTTAGTAATTAATGGTTTAAATAAGAGAAAAGAATTCACATTATGTTTTCTATAAAATATCTTCAATTTCTTTGGATATTATTATTTCTTTTTACTATATATATATATATATATATATATATATATATATATATATATATATATATATATATATATATATATATATATATATATATATATATATATATAACAAATTCCATTAAAAATAAAACATAGCCTATAAAAATAAAATAAATAAAATCGACAGCTAATTTTGGGCCCATGATACAAACAAAAAGTATGGGTACGTGCGGGTAATGTGAGGCGATTTCCAGCTGATTGGTTGACTCGTACTTTGCATAGTTGTCCGGTCGGCAGGTCATCTTTTTTTTATATTTTTATTTTGACCAAATAACTCGTGTTTATACCATATTTTTCTTTTATTCATATAATTAGTTTTAAGTCCAATTATATGATTTTATCATGTTTGTTATCGTCTTGATCCGTGAACTTATGATGCGTGAACTAAAATGATCTTGATTACAGTATAACCAATCCTGAATCCTGATACAAGATTTGTATTGTGATCTTAGAATCCCTTGACCATAAGATCTTATTTCTATATAATATCACGTCGTTACTTTTATTGTATAATCAAGAATTTAATCTTTTAAACATAGAGAATTCGTGCTGAAAAACCACATTAAGGGTTAACATTCTACTTGAATTTGAGTATTACATACAGTGGTGAGTTTAGAATAAAAAGTTATGTGGTTTACTAATTAAATTTAATTGAGTTGGTTCAAGAGAAAATCATGTTCAATCGGGTCGGTTCAATTAAACATATAATCGGTTTAACGTGTATAAAAATTGGCCGTGAAAAACCCGAGCCCAAATTAGTCATTCATTCAAAAAAAAAAAAAAAAACTACTAAAACCACCTTATTTTGAGTTAGCAAGTCTAAACCAAATATCGAAAAGCTTATGGTGTAGAAATATGAAAAATAAAACATTTATTTATAATAGAAAACTTAGTCATTATTTTTTGTATTGGAGTCAATGTGGAACTATTTCATGTCATAAATACAATATGCTTTCTATAGTCTATATTTTATATTTTTTTTCATTTTTTTCCAAAAACATAGGTTCTTCAAAATACTTAAGATAGCTCCTAATTTTTTTGTATGTAATTTGTTGTAAAGTTATTAAATTTAGGTAGGTCAAATGACTCACCTTGTAACAATATATAACAATATAGCATCGCCCTAAGAAAACCTCATCGGCCAAAATTTCATCCAATTATCTTGAATTAGTCGATGAATCATGACACAATGATTAGCTTATTTGTGATCTTGATCTTTTAACTATACATGGCCATGATGAGTTTGCTTTTTTTTTTTTCAGCTAACAATGTTTTATTAATAATTATTTCGATTGATTTGCTTAATTGCTTCTACAAAATTTATTATGTTTAGTGTTTGAAAAGTTATATTTTATCTTAATCAACATATAATTATATAAGATATATTGCACAAACAAGAGTTTCTTAGTAAATATTTAAATAATGTCACTGTGATATACCGATCCGATTTTACAGTCACGATCTTACAAATTATGAAGTGATTATTAGACAAGATCTCATTTTTGACGATATTGATTTTTATAGTTAATACAAAATAAATAAATTATATTAATCATTTATAATTAAGATATTTATGAAAAAGTGATCGACAATCTTTGCAGTAATCAACGATCTCTATGTGAGATTATTAATTTCTAATCTTTTCTCTGTATGTTCTAATATTCTCTCTATCATTCATTTAATTTCTTAAGTCAAAATGTTTATTGAATTTTGATTTTTTTTATGAATTAAGTGATTTCGACTACTAAAACATTTGTAATTATGCTGAGTAGTTATTATTTTGCACATTGATAATAATTCACAATTAACCGAGGGTGTTAAGCAAAGGAGTCGGTGATATTGGAGCCAAATGAAAAATAAGAGAAAAAATAAAATAAAATGCTCAATTAACCTTGCTAACTTAGACAGATGGAGTCGTGTCGTATTGGCACTTTCTTTTGTTTACCATAGGGAAAATGACTTGCGAGGGCAATTATTTTTTCATCATGTTCACATTTAGAATTGATTATGAAAGAAGATAGAGAATGTCACAGAGAAAAAGAGTCCAGTCCCCTTCTTCGTGGGGAAGAAGGGTTCTTTATACCTGATCGAGAGGCACGTGCCTTCTAACTAATTCTGCCTTCTAACTAATTCTGTTGAGCCTTCCATCGTGAGACGTGATGTGGCGGATCCGTATTGAAGGATCCTCCATCACGTCTATCTATCTCGTTCCCCCATTGGCTAGAGGTCAATCTTCGATATGATGATGATCGTGGCTGTCGTCAGATAGGCAAGTGGAGCTCTCTGATTGGCTCCACGTTCGCTAGTATATTTCTCCTGGGGAGAAAGGGGTAAGGCACAGTTCTGCCCTTTAACCGCCATACCAGTGAGTCCATGCAGGCATAGACCAGACCTTGGCCTCATACTGGGTTTGACCGGACTCTAACTAGGCCAAGCTTGGCGCTAGATTGAATTTTCTTCTTTAACGTTTTTCTTGAGGGATACGTTAACAATTCCCTTAGGCTTGTAGGCATATGCGTTAGCTTGCTAGTGTCATCGTTCGAGCCTACATTAGAACACGTGTATATCTAAGATTATTTATGGCATTCGACAGACTTAGACAACATCGTCGATATGTGTCATATCCATCATGAGACGGTTCGCGACACCAATTTTACCTTTAAAATTCCCCCTTTAGTCAAAACCTTTCACCCTTGACTTCTTTTCTTGCTTTCGTTGTAGCGGCTCGACCATTTTGTGAAATTTTCTTTTTCATCACTCATCCGTTCTTATTGATGGATCATTACGGTAGAGTCCCTACCGTAGAGGCATTTTCGACTATTGCAAGAACAATTTCGTTTCTTGCCAGAGCATGGCGTGATGACTTCGGCAAAGGGATCATCGATCTATGACTTTCCTCGAGGGAAAGTGGGGGGTTCCTGTTCCTCTGTTCGAAGCATGGTTACGCGTGCCAAAGTTTGATTTCTTTGATATGATTATGCACCACTTTGGTTTTTCTGCTGACGAACTAATCCCAAGTGCCACCAGTAAGATTGTGGGCTTCGAACTGATATGTCGGTCCCTGGGTTGTATACCCACTTGTTGGGTCTTTAGTTACTTCTTTTGCGCATCTACAAACTTTGGCGTCCGCACGCTGGCGAAAAGGCGAGGCATTCGTCAGTTGATCTTTGAGCAAGATAATCCGAAGAAAAATTGGTGGAGACAATGGCTCTAGGTCAGCCGAAACCTTGTGGGGCACAGGTTTCGTATGAATCGAGACTTTCCCGACCGTCTTCCCAAGCTATTCGGGGATAACCTAGTTCTCGGCAAACGGCTGGGAAACATTACTGTCGTCGGGGAGAACTGGAAAGATTTCTTCATTGCCAAAGCCGGCATAAGTGCTGCCTGGAGGGCGTGTGGGAAGATGGCACAATTATTCATCGTGAGAGATGGTATTCTCTTATCTCCCTCTCCCTTTTTTACTAGAATAAGAATATAATATTTTATTGGTCCGACAGTTCTCATGCTTGGTGTTTGTGTTTGCAAGTGCCGAAGCCGAGATTTCCTTGGAGATGGCCTTGCATGGCCATTATCGGGGTAAGCTTTGTCACAGGGAGGTTGACCTTGTGGAGACTCTTCTCCCTCCCGTATTTGAAAAACATACGCTGGAGCTTGCTGGATTGCTCCCGGCAGAAGGGGAAATGTTGGTTCTAGCGGACATGCCTCGTCTTCTCAACCGGGTGTTGGGACTACTTTCCCATCCCGTTCTCCGGCCTCTGCTTCTGCTGATATTCTTGTGGTGAGTCAAGCAGGAAAAAGTACTACTCCTATTCGGAGAAAATGAAGTGTGCGGGTGTTGTCTTCGGACGAAGAGACTGAATTTGATGACATAGGCCCCCGTCCTTTTAAGAGGTGAAACACAGTGTTCGTGCCCAAGCTTCTTGGCGGTATTAGGGATGTTATTGGCGATGGGTTTTCTGCACCTGGAAGGAAAGAGATAGTAGTGATGCCCAGTTCTTCAAAGACATCGTGTTCTCCGTTAATTGACTCGCTCACGGTTGATCCTGATGCCTGTTCTGTCCTTGGAGGTACACTGGGCGTGTTAGGAGGCTTTCCTCAACCGAACACACCTTTCATGGTTGAAAAAAATGAGGACTGTATCCCATCCCTCGACTTTCAAAGCTTACTGTCTAGGCTGGGCAATTACTAAATAATCATTACTTTCGGAAGACATCGCCTTTTAGGAGTGGACTCACCATGCCCATCCTCCAGCCACAATGGAGTTCCTTGCGACCCAATCGGGCGAACACACGGCCGATGACCTTCGGTACGCAACTGCTCAAACTTCTGCCCTGATGGTTACTGCTGCTAACCGGGTTTGCCGCCATGGCATAAATGAAACTCAGCAAAAAACTTTGCAAGATGCTATTGCTAGCTTGATGGGGGAACTTTGAGATTCAGAGGTAGAACGTCGGAGGCTATCCGAGCAATATTGCATTGTAGCTTGTGAGAAGGCTACTTTGGAAGACCATGTGGCCACTCTGGAAGACCAAGCAGAGCGACTTGAAAATCAAGTGAACTCTCTAGCTCGAGAGAAGGGTGCTTTGGCGAGTGAGTTAGCCAGGTGCTAACGTCAACTGGCCCGTGCCCGGGTTGACGGTGTTGTTGCCCTTGGCAACTTGCAATGGGTGTTGGAAAAGGGCGTGGTCCGAGTATTCGATAAGGTTATCGAAAGTGAGGAATTTGCCATCAGGATCCAAGGCTTACAGAAGGCATGCAGGGCCCTTGTACTGGAAAAAATGAAACAGTTGGCCCGTCGTCCTACAACTTCTAGTGAATCTAACGCCCCGGACCCTAACCGTGTCTCAGAAAAGGCCGAAGAGGTGGATGTTGCCATTTCGTCCCTCGTTGAGACGGATTTTACAGGCCACTTTCGTTTGGTGGAGCTGGACTATGACAGCTTCTGCCAATTCTATCGTAGGCCGGGTCCGGAAAGTTCTTCCTCGGACTCTAGGGACCGATTTTTGTTTGACCCCTTTTGTTCATTTTGTAATGTATCCACACTCCCTTGTATTGTATGTGTAATGAAAGATATTGGTTTCCAACGACCAAGAACTGTGTACTTTCTGCTTTGTACTCAGTATATGAATGCTTTTTCTGTATTTTGCATTGACCGGTAATATCTTTAGAGTAGGGTTATTTGACATTTCTACTATAATTCTTTTCTACTCATTCCCTTGTTCTAGGGTTCACGTTAATTAGCTAGTGTGCATTTTGGACGCCGTGTAATTGCTACTGTTCGCTTATATGCTTTCAACAACCATTGATTTGTATGTTTAGTCAAGTTTTTTTTACGTTAATTCCCGAAATGCTAACCTATGTTCTTGTCTATATACTTTAAGTTTTAGCTACCTGCGTTATGGCCAAGATCATCACCTCAAGACCTTTTATTGTTTGATTTTCAGGGGAAAGATTATGAATCTTTTTAGGACCCCTTTTTCATGCCATTAATTAAAGTTTGTACATTCTAAGCTCTGAGATGTTATTGACAAGTTTAGGTAAAGATTATGATTCTTTGAGACCTGTGGTTGCGTCCTTGTATAGATTTTGCTTAAGTAGCGTAGGTGATCAGCTGTTATTGCTACTTGGAAAATATATACAACCTCCTTACTTTGTGTTTTTGCAATTGGTTAAACATAATTCTGGAAACCTCGTTCAAAGCAAAAATTATATTGACAATAAAAAGGAAAAACACAAAACATTAGTGTTAGATGCATTTTATATGCATCTTTTAGCACAATTTCCTACATAATTCGTTATAAATAGCTAAATAACTCCCGATTATTCTTATGTATTTCGTGTTTCGTGATTATTTTGTAGAATGACTGTACTGCTCAAGTTTGTTATGACTTTTCAGGGCCATATGGAGCACACGGATGATTGCGCGAGTTCGCGATGCGTTAGTGGATGCTTTGGAGCTTAACTGGAGTCTAGACCGAGGAAGGATGTCGGGAAATGATGAAGAACTACTTGGAAGGAGGAACGACGATCAAAATAGCTTAAAATTAGAACATACGATCGCACTTTGCCTCCCTGCGATCGCAGATATGCCTTTGCGATCGCAGGTTTGGTCGTAGGTTTGCTTCGTTGTTTTTTTCGTGCCAAAAAATATCAGCCTAAGAAAAATGATACATGCGATCGCAGCCTTGGAACCTACGATCGCAGGTCGGTCAAAATGCATCAAAATGGCATCGTACTTCATTAAAAAGGCCCGTGATACGTTTTGGGTGATACATGCGATCGCAGGTATACCCCCATGCGATCACAGGTACGACAATTTTATAGCTGGACATATAAATACAACCCCATACTCTTCCAGTTACTCTAATTGGCTATTCCTAGCGATTCTAAGGCGATTTTCAGAGGGTTTCAAGTGAAGAACGCAAATCTAAAGGAGAAGATTCAATTTTTATTCGTATTTTAGTAAGATTTATCGTTTAGACTCTATTTCCTACTGTTTGTAATCCGTTTTTAGCCATGTCAGGCTAAAAAGATTTCAGTTTCGCAAGATGTAACATTTTCTTATGATTAATCATTAGGCACTATGTTTGATTATGATTACTGTTTAGTTTGATCAAATCTGTGTTAAATTGAGTGTTTGATTTTGATTTCAATTTCTATTGGCCACTTAAATTTTTTGTGAATCATTCTAGTCATCTAATTGTTTAGATCAGTAATTGTCTAGATTAACTGGTAAAAAGTGACAAGTATTAGATTAATTCTGAGTTTAGGTTAACTCTAATATGAAATGATCAAACAAGTTTTAACGCCTCCGAGCTTATGAGAGGTATTGAACTATACTGGAAATTACACTGTGTCTAATGCAACTTTTATTTTTTAATCAAGAGCTTGTTTGGTTAATTTAGTAAAAAGTTAGATTTAATTCAAAGAACTTAATTTGATTAAATGATTTTTGTAATAGAGATCATTAGAGCTAGTTAATGAACTTTAGTACAACTTTAAACAAGTGCATAGTCAAATATTGAGTTGAAGGTTAATTATACAATTAGGGGAGTCATCGCGAAACTGGAATTGCTTTCTCTTATTTGAATTTTCACCACTTTAAATTTAATTATTCTTTTGTCATTTCAATTTCTATTAGTTCAATTTTCAGAATTACCCCCCCCCCCTTTTACGTTGTATGCATTTATCAAGAATTAGTTCATGCCTTATGCAAAGAGGTATAAACTCTAGGACGTGTCCCTGAGGATTCGATCCTGTTTACATGTACTACCTGTTAGTGATAGTGCAATAGAGAAGTTAATTTATATTTTTATTTGTTTAAATCTTGTACGACAATGGTCTTAACAAATTGGCGCCATTGCCGAGGACACGGTAAAACACTAATAGTTTTATGACAAGATCTTCACGTACAGGTGATATGATTTTTGATCCAGAGATTAAGAAGATTGCAAGGAAGCTAAAGAATGTGGCAAAACTTCGGAAGCAACAAGCAGGAACCTCAACCTTACCCACACCACAAGGCACTCCCTTGTGTAACGAACCTGAAGCCTCATTTCAACCTTTTCCAAATACACCACCTACCTCACCAGTTAACAACCTGTTCAAAACCTACTCCTCATCATCTTCAGACAAACCCGAACTCACAGACTCTTCTGAAATTGAAATTGAAACGGAAATAAAATTCACCATAAGCGAAAACGGAGACGGAGCTGAAAAAACTCTCCGCGATTCGACAACTGTAGCACCTGGTTCCCGGTACATAAATCTTATTTGAGTATTTTCCATTTTTAGCCTTGGACTCGACGAGTCATAGGTCCGACTCATCGAGTAGAGACGGGACCCCGGGACGCGTTTAAGTTGGTGACTCGGCGAGTCCATATTCCGGACTCGACGAGTCGCCGCTGTTGGATGAAACCCTAAGTTTCAGGGGTTTGCACCCTATTTAAGCCACATATCCGCCCCAAGCCAGCCCCATCCCCCCTCCCCCAGAGCTTCCAACCCTCATTCTAAGTTGTTTATTGAGAGTTTGAAGCAATTGTTGTGTGTTCTTGAAGGTTTTGAGGCAAAAGGATAGTAGATCAAGAGGAAGGGAAGGAATCCAAGCATCTTTGTGCTCTTTCAGCAGTTCCTTTGAGGTATAACCTGTTTTCCCCATGTTTCTATGCTTATTACTTCATTTAAGTCATTCTTGAGCCAATCCCCAAGCTTGTATGTGCAATATAAGTCGTAATAGGTTGATTGGCCTTTAGATCTAGGCAAGATTGAGCTCCAGGAGCTCAGATCTGTTACCTTTATGGACCCATGTTGCTTGTTCACCCTAGATCTACCCTTTTGAGGCATTTTGAGCCCTAAATCCCTCATTGGTGAGTATCTACACGTAAAGTTGGAAACTTTACGTGTCATTCATGCTTTAGGAACCCAAATCTGTAAATGGCATGGACTAGAATCGAGCAAAATCGCGTATATAGTGATTGCATGGCGACGACTCGATGAGTCGTTCATCAGACTCGACAAGTCTGCTCGCGAGTCTTTGAGTTGTCCCCTTTTCGTAGAGTCGAGTGTGAGCAGTGAGTCACGGGGTGTGACTCAGTGAGTTGGAAGCTGAACTCATCAATGGAGGAACTCGGCGAGTCAATGCCCTGACTCGGCGAGTTCAAGGCAATCTCCTTAGACCAAGAACAGACTCGGCGATTTGTTCATACAACTCGGCAAGTCGCAGCATGAGTGTTCATCGGATGCAGATGAACTCGACGAGTTGTTCCTACAACTCGGCGAGTCGCAGCATGAGTGTTCATCGGATGAAGATGAACTCGACGAGTTGTTCATACAAATCGGCGAGTAGGATGAAGGAATTGAATATCAGTTTAGAAGGAGAACTCGTCGAGTCATCGCCTAACTCGACGAGTAGGAATGGGATTCAGGACAATCGTTTGGGTAGGGACTCAGCGAGGTGGAGAGCCAACTCGGCGAGTCGGGTCAACTGAAAGTTGACTCTGACTTTGACTACGGCCACAATGCCGGCCCACCAGTAGCGGTGGGTCTACACCCACAATGCCGGCCCACCAGTAGGAGTCGTATGTTAGATGATTGTCTTTGTGATATCATCTAGGTTTGCTACTACCTGATATGTTATATGCTAGCATGATATGTTATATGAGATAGAAGTAGAGATCGGTTGATAGGACCGAAGGGTAGTTCGGACACCCCAGAAATGTCTGACAGTACGTGATTATATGTTTGCATGCTGGCTTGTTATGTTATATGCGATAGAGGAAATGGGAGGGGACTAGTCCCCGAGGATCGGTTGTTAGGACCGATGGGTAGTCAGCACCCCAGAATGGCTTAACACGGGTAGTCAGCACCCCAGAATGGCTTGACGCGGGTAGTCGGCACCCCAGAATGGTCGTACCGGGTAGTCAGGCACCCCAGAATAGCCTGGCAGTATGTATGTTATGTGTTTGTATGGTATGTGGTACAGTGCGGGAACTCACTAAGCTTCGTGCTTATGGTTTTCAGTTTTGGTTTCAGGTACCTCCTCAGCTAGGGGAAAGGAGCCGGTGCGGTAGCAGCATGTCACACACACACACACTCTCTGGTTTCCGCAGTTACGAGTTTATTCTGGGATTGATACTCTGATATTTGATTGATCGAATGTTGTGGTTTTCAAGTTGGTTTTCGATGTGAAATGGTTTAATCAAACAATGTTTTAACTATTAATGCTTTCATGTAATGTTTTATAACGAAATTTTTGGATGTGAAAATTGGGTCGTTACAGCAACATAGGAGGTTACCTAGCAGCTCTTGTGTATCACCTTTCCAAAGGCTCAAAACTTTGAGCTCAAATCCGGTTTAATCCATTTGCTGGCCCCGTCCCGAGGCCTTGAGAATGAAGATCCTCATAAATTTCTCAAGGAATTCCATGTCATCTGTTCTGGAATGAAGCCCCATACAGTTATTGAAGACCAGATCAAATTAAGGGCATTTCCCTTCTCAGTTCAAGATGTAGCAAATGAGTGGTTATATAACCTCCCGTCTTGTTCAATAACAAGCTGGAATGAACTCGCCAAACTCTTTCTAGAAAAATATTTTCCCGAGGAAAAAGTGTCAAATCTGCACAGAGAAATTGTAGGTGTAAAGCAAGGCAAAAGAGAAGCTCTCCACACTTATTGGGAGCGATTCAAGAAGCTGTTAGTCTAGTGCTCGCAACATGGCATTAGTAATTATCAGTTATATCAGTGTTTCTGCGAAGGGTTGATACCTATGGAAAGGCGACTTATAAATTCATCAAGTGGAGGGTCACTTTTAGACATGACACCAACAGAGACCAAGGCATTAATCGAGAAGCTGGCCAATGAATCAAAATATTCAGCAACTGAGGAAGAGCGGTACCAGACCATCCAAGAGGAGACAAGGAGATGAGTAACGCCCACCTGGAATCCCAGATTTCAGAATTGACTAAAGCTATCCTTTTGTTGACAAAAGAAAAAGGTATTGAGCCAAAGGCTAAACCTTGTGGGATCTGCTGCAAAACTGAGCACCCAACTGATATGTGCCCCCTACTTCAAGAAGCTAATGAATCTGTACAAGCTATGGGAGGATTTCAGCAAAGGCCATTTGATAAACATCACAACAACCAAGCTTGGGGAGGACCTCAAAATAGCAATTTCCAGCCAAGACCTCAGCAAAATTTCCAGCAAAGAAATCAATACTAGGCTCTACCTGGATTTCAGCTACCTTTCCAACAAAATCAGCACCAAAGCAACTTTCAGCAACCACCTGTTTAGCCACAAGCTAGTAGTTCTAGCATGTCTTTGGAAGACATAGTTAAAAGTCTTGCTACCAGTACCCAAGCCTTTTAGAATGAAACAAAGTCTAACATAAAAATTCTAGAGCGGCAGGTATTACAACTCGCAAACTCCATGAGCAAACTAGAAGCACAAACCCAAGGAAAACTCCCATCTCAGACTAAGAAGAACCCGAAGCACAATGCTTGTGTTGTCACCCTCAGAAGTGGCAAAAACTACATAGGACCAAATCAGCAAGAAGATGAGGAAGAAGAGATCATGGTTGAGCAAGAACCTGAGGCGACTGAAGAGGTGTAGAAAAAAGATAGACCTTCTGAAGCTGAGGTGAAAATTACTCCTCCTCCTTTTCCCTCAAGACTTAAAAACACGAAAAAAAGAAAAGGAAGACAAAGACATTATGGATTTCTTTAGAAAGGTTGAGGTAAATATTCCCCTTCTTGATGTAATTAAACAACTACCCTGATATGCTAAATTTTTAAAAGAGTTATGTACTTCAAAAAGAAAATTTAAAGGAAACGAAACAGTTAAAGTAAGCAAGAATGTTTAAGCTGTTTTACAGAAAAGGCTACCCCCAAAGTGTAAGGATCCATGAGTATTTACTGTTCCTTGCAAGTTGGGGAACCTTTTAGTGACACGAGCTATGTTGGACTTAGGAGCTTCTATAAATTTTTTGCCATATTCACTTTTTAAAACTATCGGGGTAGGGCCTTTAAAAAGAACATGAGTCATCATTCAGTTAGCTGATCGTTCTCTGGTGCAACCAAAAGGTGTGCTGGAAGACGTTTTGGTTCAAGTGAATGAACTCATATTCCCAGATGATTTTTATGTTTTGGATATGGGAGATGACGACTCACCAAATTCAGGTTCCATTCTTTTGGGGAGACCATTTTTAAAAACTTCCAGAACCAAAATATATGTTTATGATGGTACCCTTTCAATGGAATTTGATGGTGAAGTTATCAACTTCAATATTTATGATGCCATGTGTTATCCTGATGATGTTTCATCCCTCAATTTTATTGATGTAATTGAACCGATAATTGCAGAATATTTTGAGATTGATAACCGTGAGTCACTAGCATTAGTGCTCCACATAAATTTGTCTATTAATGCAGCTCAGTTTATATCAAAAAATTATGTGGTTGACAGAGAAGTTCAAGAGATGGCAGCTCATATGGACCAGCAGAGAAAGTTGAGGTATGATACCCAAAGTCTTAAATTACCAGGTTCTAACTCCAAGCTTTTTTCTTCTGTAGTGCAAGCTCCCATCTTGGAGCTGAAGACACTAGCAGAACACTTGAAATATGCATATCTTGGAGAAAAAGAAACATTACCAGTTATCATATCCAACAAGTTGCCAGAAAAAGAAGATTTAGAGCTGATCATAATTTTGAAGGAGTATAAAAGTGAAATTGGGTGGACTATTGTAGACATCAAAGGAATCAGCCCATCTCTATGCATGCATAAAATTTTGATGGAAGAAGATTATAAGCCATCGGGGGAAGCCCAATGCAGACTAAACCCACCAATGATGGAGGTGGTTAAAAAATAAGTTATGAAGTTATTGGATGATGGGATGATATACCCAATTTATGACAACAAATGGGTAAGCCCAGTTCAAGTTGTACCCAAGAAGGCTGGAGTGATAGTGGTAGAGAACAAAGAAGGAGAGCTGGTTCCAACTCGGGTTCAGAACAGATGGTGCATTTGTATTGACTACAAAGAATTAAACGCGCCACCCGAAAAGATCATTTTCCTCTCCCATTTATAAATCAGATGCTAGAGATGCTTGCTGGAAAATCCCACTACTCCTACTTGGATGGATCTTCAGGTTTTCATCAGATTCTAGTTGCTCCAGAAGACCAGGAGAAAACGACCTTCACCTGCCCATTCGAGACTTTCGCGTATAGGTGTATGCCCTTTGGACTTTGCAACGCACCCTGCTACCTTTCAAAGGTGTATGGTTAGTATCTTTTCTGGGTATATAGAAAATACCATAGAAGTCTTCATGGATGATTTTACCGTCTATGGAGACTCCTTTGATATTTGTTTAAAAAAACATCACAAAACTTTTACAAAGATGTATTGAAATGGACTTGGTCTTAAATTTTGAAAAAATGTCACTTTATGGTTGACCAAGGTCTGATTCTTGGACATATTGTGTCAAAAAGAGGTTTGGAAGTCGATAAAGCAAAAATAGATGTTATAAAAAGCTTACCCTACCCGAAGAATGTTCGGGAAGTGCGTTCCTTTCTTGGCCATGCAGGGTTTTACAGGAGGTTTATAAAAGATTTTTCAAAGATATTAGTTTCCATGTGCCACTTACTGCAAAAAGATGCTGAATTTGACTTCAATGAAGATTGCAAGAAGACATTTGATGTGCTGAAAAATCTTCTTACTTTTGCCCCATCATTCAGCCCCCAGATTGGAGTTTACCATTCGAGATAATGTGTGACGCCAGTAACACTGCTGTTGGAGCTGTTTTAGGACAAAGAAAAGACCGGGTTCCCCACGTTATATATTATGCATCAAAAACTTTGGAGAACGCCCAAGCAAATTACTCCACCACGGAAAAAGAGTTGTTGTCAATTGATTTTGCATTGGAAAAATTCATACAATATTTGTTGGGCATGAAATTTATAATCTTTTCTGATCATGCAGCTATTCGGTACCTTTTTGCTAAAAAATACTCAAAGCCAAGGTTGATTAGATGGATTTTTCTGCTACAGGAATTTGATATAGAGATTAGGGACAAAAGCGGGAGAAAAAATTTGGTAGCTGATCGTTTCTGCCGACTCACTCCACCGGAAGACCCGACACCGATCCGCGAAACATTTCCTGACGAGCATCTATTCGCTGTTCAGAACCATCCTTGGTTTGCTGATATAGTAAACTACTTGGTCTGCAGAGAACTCCCTTCAGATCTCACCCGAGCCCAGAAAGATAAAATAAAGATGGAGGTGAAAAGATATGTCTGGGACGATCCGTATTTATGGAAACACTGTGTTGATCAGGTGATTAGAAGATGTGTGCCTCAAGATGAATTCAAGTGAATTCTGAATTTCTGCTATTCAGAAGTTTGTGGAGGGCATTATGGTCCACAACGAACCGCACGAAAGGTCTTGGACAGCGGTCTTCATTGGCCTCATATTTTTCGTGAATCTTTTCTATTTTGCAAAACTTGTGAAAGGTGCCAAATGACTGGGTCTTTGACATCTCGTAATCAGATGCCACTTACTCCAATCTTAGTATGTGAAATCTTTGACGTTTGGGGTATTGATTTCATGGGTCCGTTTCTGCCATCTTTTAGGTTTGTGTACATCTTACTTGCTGTGGATTACGTGTCCAAATGGGCCGAGGCAAAATCTACACGAACAGACGAGGTCAAGGTTGTATTTGATTTTGTCAAGACAAATATATTTTCTAGGTTTGGGACACCAAAGGTAGGGGTGCAAACGAGTCGAGCCGAGCCCGAGCCTGGTCAGGTTCGGCTCGGGCTCGATTAAGTTATACGCGGCTCGATTCGAGCATTACTGAGCTCGGATCGAGCTTGTAAAGAATTATACAAGCTCAGCTTGGGCTTGGGATCAACTCGTTTTTCGTTTTATGTGCCTAAATAAGCTTAAGCTCGGCTTAAGCTCGTTAAGAATTTCGTTTACTAATACCTGAAATCCATAATTTCCCAAATATGTTTTTATTTTAATATATGAAAATAATAATAAATTATATTATATAAAGGCTCGTTTAGCTCGCGAGCCTAATCGAGTTTAGTAACATAGGCTCGAGCTCGAGCTCGTTTAATAAACGAGCTTAATATTAAGTTCGAGCTCGGCTCAGGCTCGTTTAAAACCGGTTTCGAGTCGAACTTTTAATGAGCTGATCCCGAGTAGCTCGCGGGTAGCTTGGCTCGTTTGCACCCCTAACCAAAGGCCATTATTAGTGATCAGGGCACACATTTATGCAACCGCACCTTCGAAGCAGTCCTCAAGAAATTTGGTATCACACATCGGGTTCCACAACATATCACCCGCAAACCAACGGGCAAGTTGAAGCTTCAAACAGACAGATTAAGGGCATTATAGAGAAAACCATCAATCCAGTTAAGAAAGATTGGAGTATTCGATTGGATGATGCGTTATGGGCTCACCGGACAACATACAAAACTTCTATTGGTATGTCACCATATCGAATTGTTTTTGGTAAACCTTGTCGATTACCGGTTGAATTGGAGCATCGAACATATTGGGCTGTGAAAAACTTGAATATGAGCATGGATGAAGCTGGTAAGAAAAGAAGATTGGATATTCAAGAGTTAGAAGAAATCCAGAATGATGCTTATGAGAACGAAGCAATCTATAAGGAGAAGACGAAAGCGTTTCATGACAAGATGATCACACGAAAGGTATTCACTACCGGTCAAAAGGTACTCTTATATTACTGTCGTTTCAAACTTATTTCCGGTAAATTGAGGTCTCGTTCGGTGGGACCTTTTGTTGTTACTAACGTGTTTGATCATGGTGCAATAGAAATTAAGAGTGAACAAACAGGAAAGATTTTCAAGGTAAATGGTCATCGTCTCAAACCATTTTACGAAGGGTTTCAAGTTACAAATGAAGAAGTGGAGGTAGTCGAGGTCACGAGTTACTGCAATTGAGGAAACCAAGTAACAATGTCGAGCCAACGACAGTAAAAATGGGTAGTTTACCAGGAGGCAACCCGGGCATTTGTTTTTGTTTCGTTTTTTTTTTGCAACTTCTTTTCAATTTTTGTGTGTTTTTAGCTACTTAGGTCATCTCTTTTTATCTGAATCGTGTTTTTAATATAAAAAGGAACAGAGAGAATTTGACAAAAGTTGAAAAATGCAGTTTTGGTGGAACCTACGATCGCAAGTCCTGTCTTTGCGATCGCAGGGTATGTTTTTTTGGTCGCAGAGCATCGTCGAAGATTTTTTGGAATGATTTTTGACGAAAAAAGGTTCCATGTGATCGCAGGTTTAGCCCATGCGATCACATGTATCAAATTTTTATCACGATTATACCCTCGACCCCTAAAAGAACCAAGTCAAGTCTTTTGCCACAACCTGCGATCGCAGGTTCAACACATGCGATCGCATGTATCCATTCTAAGCATCCTGCTACACCTTTGAACGTTGACAATCGATTCCAGCCGTTTTAGTAAAACCTGTGATCGCAGGTTATATACATGCAATCGCATGTATCAAGATTATTCATTTAAAACGTTACCTGCCTCGATAAAATCCAAACGGTCATTTTTTTTAAAACCCGCGATCGTAGGTCCTGCCTTTGCAGTCACAGGTAAGAGTTTTCCTATATATATATGGTTCGCAGGCTTCATTTTAACCACCACAACTCCAAAAATTCTCTCTGGATTCCACTAGTTTTCGAGTTCTCTCACAAAAAATCACTCAAATCGCTCATTTTTCTTCCAAATCAAGCAAATAATGTACCAATCTCTTCTGTTTTACTCCTACAACATCTTTACGGTAACGAAATCATGTTTTCACAGTTGAAATTCTCCAAAAATCTCATTTTGTTCATTTGAAATTTGAATTTTTGTGAGTTTCTTTTTCAGATCTACGCTCCGTTAGCAATCCACAGGCCACGAAAAGTTGAAACGTTTGATCACAACGCAATTCAGAAGAGATTCATCCGAACGAAATTTCAAAAATCAAAAATTTTTTAGGCACGAAAAATATATTGCTGCTCAGTGCACAGTCATGTATTTTCGTTCTGAAACTGAACTTTTGCTTTTTTCATATATTTGTGCGGGCTTATGTATACGTTGTGGTAGTAGTTAGAATTTTTTTTGTTTGTTAATTGATTATTTAGAAATTGTGCCAAATTTGTCCTAGTTTTTGATCTGAAAAAATGCCTCCTAGACCATCCCATTCATGTCAGAATGTTGACATCTCGGACTCGTCATACACCGTCCAAGTGGACAATGTTACCTTAGATTTAGGTGCTGTTTGTTTTTCTATAAAAACTTCTTCAAACCACTTATTGTTGCGCGGCGCAGCACACGCTCAACACTTTCCCTCTCGTAGCAGTTTGTTTTTTGGAAGACTTCAGACTACAAAACCTCTGCGCGTGTGCTGCGTGGCGCAGCACTTGACTTGCCTCTTCTAACCTCTTCAGCTTTCATTTTTTCTAAGTGTTTTTTTAAGAATTTTTGTATAACTTTTTTTTTAATTTTTTTTTAAACTTTGATTTTCTTAAATTTTTATTTAAGGATGTGACACATATTATTTTTATAATTTCCATGATTTTTTTAACATGATTTTTTTAATTTTTTTACCGTTTTATTAATTTTTCAATTTTAGTTGCATCTTTTTTAACGTGTGTAATTTTTTACGAACTTTATAGACAATGTTTGCAATACTTTTTTAATTTTTTTATTATTTTCTTTTTTAATGTTTTTTAAAATTAGTTTTTTTTTTCTAGAATAAAACTATTAGATTCTTTTACATTTTTTAAAGTTTTTTTAAGAAAAAAAGTTTTATATTTTTGTTTTTTTACATGTTCTTTTTATTATTATTTCAATGTTTTAAAACTAGAATTATTAAATTTCGGTGTTGAGAACTATTTTCAGTTTATAAAATTAGTTTATTTAAATTTCAGTTTACTGTAACAGTCTGCAGATGTTAAAAAACAAACATGCTTCTTATTATAGGTTGCAGCCGTTTGTTCTACCTCTTCTGCTACAGAGGATTACAGAGGTGGTCCGCAGACTTAATGAATTTTCGCTTCGAAAAAACGAACACCACCTTAGGCTCCCAGGCTGCCTTAGACAGTTTTCAGCAGCTTCAGGAACGAGAAATTCTACCGCAGGTCTGGTCCCCCAGGCGCACATTGATGCGGGAACTCCAAATTTATGATGGTGTTCGTGCACTATTTGCCAACATTGGCTGGGAGCGTCTTTTAGGTGCAGATTTTGGTACTTGTCCTTTATTGACCCAAGAGTTCCTAGATACACTGAGTGAGGTCAACCATGAGGGAAACTTTTCTTTTCACATTTTTAGCACCCCTCATTTTGTTCACGTGGACCAGTTATGTACTTTCTTACATACCCCCGCCACCAACTTAGCTCAGCCTGCCCCTGCTTTCGACATACGTGATTTTTGGCAATCCATTATCGGATTGGACATTTACGATTCATCCCAATCCGTTTAGACTAGCATTGTCCATCCAGTCCTAAAAATCGCTTTGAAATTTATTTGCAATATTATTTACGTGCAGTTTGAGACTACGAAAGCCGACAAAGCTGAGCTTTTTATCTTATGGTGCATGGTCACCGGATTGTACCGCCCTCATTTTGGTGATTTAATCATCAAAAGAATCCAAAGAGTTTTAAACCTTCACACCGGCGGTGCCATTCGTTGTGGTGGTCTGATCACCGTCATTGCTCACACCCTCGTAGATTAGTCTCCCCCGGAATACACCTTATTTACGGGTAAATCCTTCCATTTGACCCTGCAGAACCTTCGGGCCATGCACACGTTACGTTCCGCCACGGGTGGGTATGTTTGGATGCAGGGCCGATCCACTTACTTCAAGGTCATTGGTCCTAATTACATCGCCCTCGCTGACCCCATTAGCGAGACTGTGTGGTTTCTTCCATAAAAGCTTCCACCACCTCTTCGCCCACATAGGTAATAACAGGCCCCGCGTCCGCATTCTGATCGACCATATTCGTCCACTATGCACTCAGATTACACGGACGCCATACCGATCTCCTATAGCCAACATGATCCCATGCAAACTGACTTTCAAGATCAGCCCCACCTACCCAACAATCTCACCATGACCCCAAATCCCCCTTCACTTACCAACATTATCTTGACCTCTGTCAGGATATTGCTTTTCTTTAGCATATTATGACTGGTCTCTGCCACGATTATCAGCTTTATAGCTCTCAGGTTACCAACTATCGCGACGAGCTCTAAGGTTTGCGCGATGATTTTACCGATTTCCATGACGATTTCTTCCGTCACTTTATACTCCCGTCCGAGTAGTTGTCTTCCACTCCTCCCTAAGCATTGAGGACAATGCTTAATTTTAAGCTTGGGGAGGGGATTTACTATCCTTTTGTAAAAATTTTATTTTGTTATTTTTATTTAAAAAAAAGGTTTAAAAAATCCAAAAAGATTTTTCATTTATGTTTTTATTTGTCATTTTATTTCTTCCTAGTTTTTTCTAAAATATTTTTATTTTGTTGCATTTTGCATTTGCATAAAAAAAATCCAAAAAAAAAAAAGAGATGGTGACACTCTTTACATACGATAGCTCCATGAAGTGTGATATTGGGAAATAAAAATAAAAAAATATCCGAAGCAACCTGATTGTTATTGGGAGGTAATAACAGCTTTAGGATGATTTGCTTCTGAATGTTTAAAAAGAATCTTTATCGGCAACTTTGAATCCACAGAACATGTCCCTATTTATTGACACGTATTACCCATTGCAGTAACAGAGAGCTTAAGTATCAGACCTACACAGTCAAGAATGAAGAAAGGGTACAACCTCATAATCAGTACCCAAATAAAAGAATTTCAAGTGCTCAATGAAAGAAAGTTCAAGAAATTCCATATAAAAAAAAGAAAAAAAAAGATTTAAGAAATTAAGCTCAAAACGAAGTATAAATCAAAGTTCAATAGAGTTAGAAGTCGTTCCAAAGTTACATATGGCGAATAAAGAACTATGTGATATGATACTTGTGGCTCTCGAAAAAGTGAAAGCATCGAGCTCGGGCTCCTACGGGGGTTGGCCCTTGCTGCTTCGGCGAAAGCTGATTTGGTCATGTGGGTTCTTAAGGATGCGTCGATTCTGATTCTTGACCATCTAGTCTTAAGGACATGAGATCCGGACTGTGTTATTTTCGCTCATAAAGCTAATTAAGGTATAAAGTTAAAATAAAACAAGAAATTGATTATTGGGTTACACCATTTTGCGGTCTTCCTCACTTTGGGAGTCTGTGATACATGAAAGGTAGTAGGATTAGGGATGAGCACAGGCGGGTACCCGCCTTATTTAGCGAGAACCGGAACCGGAACCGGCGGTTCCTAGAAAGTTAGAACCGGAAACGGAACCGCTCTAGGCAGTTCTTAAATGTTTCGAAGCAGTCCTGGAACCGGCGATTCCGGTTCCGAGAGCGGATAAACCAGTTACATTAATTTTGTTAACTTTTGTTGATAATATCGCAATTTAGTTCAATCCGAATCAAGTCAATTCGGACCAAAGACGGACAAAATCGGACCAATATATTCTAAACTGGTCTAAGTAACACACATGTTTATATATATATATATATATATATATATATATATATATATATATATATATATAAACCTGTTTCGGCCGGTACCCAACGGGTAGCGGTTCCGAAAAAACGAGAACCGGAACCGGAACTGCTTAAGGCGGTTCCATAGCTTTAGGAATCGGAACCGGAACCACTTAAGGCACTTCCAGTTCCAATATCAGCAGCTCTGAGGCGGTTCTGGATCCAAAAGCGGGTACCCGGTTCCGATGCTCATTCCTAAGCAGGATGGTTGCTTAAGTGTTAGTGATTTGAGCCCATTATCAATGTAAAGTCTGATCGTGTCACACCCCCAAACCTGAACGGCGGAAACGTTCGGGGGCGGATGACTTCATGTGGTAACGTAACAAATGAATACATAGTAAAGAAAGCAATACAACCATCATATATATAATTGAAAGTTTACATTTGTCAAAAGTTACATGTTCAAAACCCATTTACAATATGATGTCAAAATATGAGATTAAATTGGCGCCGCATCATCTCTTCTTCAAAAGTATATTAGTACCTGAAATTACTGAATCCCTGGGACATACAAGTAATTTTGAAAGAGTAGATCAGCATTTAAGCTGGTGAATTTCATAAGTATTTAAGTGACAATGTTTGAAATGAAATGAAATGTTTTATCTTTGTTTGTTTGTGTTTAGAAAATCCTATATTTTCTACTAGTATAAAAGTAGTCTTCACTCAAGACCAATGTTTGTTTGAAATGTATGTAAATGTAAAATAACCAATGAGTTTGAAAACCTTGTAAATCAATGCATTTTTAATACCCCTTGTGAGTTTTATAACAATACTATTGACTCTGAATGCCTATACACAACGTTCTTCAGGCGTTGGAATGTTATGACGTTTGTCACCCCAAACGGTGGACTGCAGCTAACAGTCAGGGCGCGGGTTGTCAAGCCCGTATAGATCTATACACAAACACCATGCTCCCCCTCCAAGGGATTCTGGTATATAATACAGGACTTGAAATGTGTACTCGAACGTACATGAAGTTAGTGTCTCACAAATCCGTGGTATAAAAACATATCTACTTGTTAAAATGTTACGTTTGTTCTTGTATACGAAAGTAAACTTCTTGAAATATTTGTTTCTAGTACATAAGAGTTAGAAATCTGTTCGTAAAACTATACCTATTATAGTTTCCAAAAAGTGTGTCTTGTTTGTTTAGAAATATTGAGAAAAGGAATCACTTGTTTATGAAAGTATAGATTTTTGGTGTAGAGTCTAGGATAGACAAGAAAAATCTAAGAACAATTTAGTTTATACATGCATTACAACAACATTATATTTTAAAAGGTAAAATGCTATTGTGACATATGTTATATATATATAAAAGTTCCTTTAAATGTTTATAAATCGCATGTGATTTGAATATATAACAGTATATAAAAGAGTTTCTTTATGTAACACACGATAATACTCGTGTGTTTTACTTGTAATCCCCCCTTGAAAGCATATAAAAGTATTTAGAATAATTAAAAAGGTTGATTAAGGGGTATGAAACTCACTTGAAAGTTTTGGAGATAGCGAGATGGAAAACCGGGCAGAGTTTCGTCTCGGGAAACGGATTTTCCTCGGGATTCTCGGGAATCTCGGGAGTAAAATCGACCTTCGGGACTTGAGCCAAAAAGACCAGAGCTTTGGGTTTGAACGGACACGGAAAACAAAGTTGAGAGAGAGAGAAGAGAAATGAACCCTTTCTTTGCAAACCCTCGCATCCTATTTATAGTAAGGCTAGTCTGCCTCGGTACGCGGGGCGTACGCTCGTACGCAGCGCGTACGCGTACATCATGCATGACCGAAGCCTCGACTGCCTCGGTCGGATGGGACGGGTTGCTGGGTACGCGGGTCGGATGGGATGCCGGGTCGGATGGGACGTCGGGTCGGAAGGGTCGGGGCTTCGGACGGGTCGGATGGGTCGGTTTCTTCGGATAGCGCGACGTGGACGATCAGAGGCCAATCCTCTCGGTTACGTGGGGCGTACAGGGGTATGCAGCGCGTACCTCGGAGGAGGATGCTGACTCCCCTTCGGATAATATCCGAATTTTGATTAAAATAAATAATTAATTTATTTAATAAACTTCAAAAATTCATATCTTCTTCATACGAACTCCGTTTTCGATGGTCTTTATATCCTCGCGTAGGTGAGACTACGCTCTACAACTTTCGTTTAGACTCCGTCGGCAAATTCCAAAATTATTTTTTTTATTATTTAATAAAAATCCATCGTGTTTAAGGAATTTCTTTGAAAATTCATAACTTCTTTATCTGATGTCGGTTTTTGCCAGACTTTTTACCGCTGGAATACCATTGTCGAGACCTTCGATTATCGTTTAGGTCATTCCGGCCAAAAGTCGCTCGATTTCCAATTCGAGTTTTTAGCTGTCTGTTTCTAAGCCGAACTTGGAAAAATCATAACTTCGCTATATGAAGTCGGATTTGGGCGTTCTTTTCACGTACGATCATGGTTCAAAGACATTTAATCATAGAAGGAAATTAAGTAGAACTTATTTATACATTTTATTATGAAAGTAACTTTTATTACTCAGAAGTGGTTACAAAAGTTGACCCATTTTGGCCGTTACAAAGAGTTGAAATATCGGGTTGTCACATCATCCCCCCGTTAGAGAGAATTTCGTCCCGAAATTTAAAGTAGTAATGATACTAGTGAACATGAAAGAGATGAGGGTACTTTTGTTTCATCTGATCTTCGCGTTCCCATGTGAATTCGGGTCCCCGCTTGGCGTTCCAGCGAACCTTCACGATGGGTATGCGACTTTGTTTTGTTTGTTTGACCTCTCGGTCCATGATTTCTACTGGTTCTTCCACAAAGTTGAGGCTCTCGTTGATCTCGATCTCGTCGAGTGGAATAACAAGAGTCTCGTCGGACAGACACTTTTTCACGTTTGAGATGTGGAAGGTTGGATGGATGTTACTAAGTTCGCGCGGTAGGTTAAGCTTGTAAGGCACAGGGCCGATTCTGGCAAGAATCTCGAAAGGCCCTATGTATCTTGGATTTAGTTTCCCACGCTTTCCAAATCGTATTAAACCCTTCCACGGTGATACCTTTAATAAGACGTGGTCTCCTACCTGGAATTCCAATGGTTTCCTCCTTTGGTCAGCGTAGCTTTTCTGTCGGTCTCTTGAGGCTTTCAATCGTTCACGAATCTGAACGATCTTCTTTGTTGTTTCACGTATGATCTCCGGACCGGTGAGAGTGCTTTCAGGAACTCTTCCTCTAGCTAACTGGGTATCGCCAACTTCAGTCCAGCACAGAGGGGATATGCACTTTCGACCATAGAGGGCTTCAAACGGAGCGCCTTTATGCTTGTATGATAACTATTGTTGTATGAAAATTCGACAAGGGGTAAATGAATATCCCATGCCTTTCCAAAGTCAATCACGCAGGCTCTCAGCATGTCTTCTAAAGTTTGTATTGTTCTCTCACTTTGTCCGTCTGTCTGTGGGTGGTAGGCTGTACTCATGTCCAGCCTAGTTCCCAGGGAACTTTGTAGTGACTGCCAGAACCTTGAAGTGAATCTACTATCTCGATCGGAGATAATGGATATCGGAACACCATGCAGTCGCACTACTTCTCTTAAGTAAGTTCTTGTAAGCTTCTCCATTTTGTCAGTCTCCTTGATGGGTAGGAAATGTGCGGATTTGGTCAATCTGTCGACAATGACCCATATGGTATTGAGTCCACTTGTCGTCGTGGGTAACTTGGTTATGAAGTCCATAGTAATCCGCTCCCATTTCCATTCCGGTATCTCTGGTTGTTGTAGTAGTCCTGACGGTTTCTGATACTCGACCTTAACCTTAGCGCAAGTAAGACATTTACTCACGAAGGTAGCAATTTCTGCTTTCATGTTAGGCCACCAGTATAGATTCTTAAGATCCAGATACATTTTATCTGAACCCGGGTGAACGGAATATCTTGAGTTGTGAGCCTCAGTCATGACTACGTTTCTGAAACCACCATGATTTGGGGTCCAGATTCGGTCCATGAGATAGTAGGCTCCGCCACCCTTGACTTCTAAATTCTTCTCCATTCCTCGCAGAGATTCACCCGCCACATTTTTAGGTTGCAAAGCTTCCATTTGTGCTTCCTTAATTTGTGTGGATAAGTGGGAATGGATAGTCATGGTCAGAGATTTGACCCTCCGACCAGTGTATTCCTTTCGACTGAGGGCGTCGGCTACTACGTTGGCCTTGCCAGGATGATAACGAATTTCGCATTCGTAGTCATTTAGTAATTCGACCCATCGTCGTTGGCGCATGTTGAGTTCCTTCTGATCGAAAATGTGTTGAAGGCTCTTATGATCGGTGAAAATAGTACTCTTTGTTCCGTATAAGTAGTGCCTCCAGATCTTCAGAGCAAATACCACTGCTCCTAATTCGAGATCGTGTGTCGTATAGTTCACTTCGTGTGTCTTAAGCTGTCGGGAGGCATAAGCGATAACCTTCCCTCTCTGCATAAGAACACAACCAAGTCCTTGATTTGAAGCATCGCAATACACTACGAAGTCTTCTATCCCTTCGGGGAGGGATAGTATCGGTGCGGTGCACAAGGCCTGCTTTAGTGTCTGGAATGCCTTCTCTTGTTTCGCTTCCCAGTCAAAGGCCACACCTTTCTGGGTTAATGAAGTAAGAGGTTTCGCAATGCTCGAAAAGTTCTTTATGAATCTGCGATAGTAGCCAGCTAGACCTAGAAATTGACGAATTTCTGTAGGTGTCTTTGGTGCCGACCAGTTCTCAATAGCCTTAATTTTGGAGGGGTCCACGTGTATACCTTCCTCGCTAACAACGTGACCTAAAAATTCGACTCTTCGAATCCAAAATTCGCATTTAGAGAACTTCGCATAGAGTTTCTCCATTCGCAGTGTTTCTAGGACTTTTCGTAGGTGTTGACTATGCTCTTCCTCACTTCGAGAGTAGATAAGTATATCATCGATAAAGACGATGATGAACTGATCCAAGTAAGGGCGGCATACCCTATTCATTAGGTCCATAAATACTGCTGGTGCATTGGTTAATCCGAACGGCATCACCACGAATTCATAGTGTCCATAACGAGTTCGGAAGGCTGTCTTTGGAATGTCCCCCTCTAGAACTCGTAATTGGTGATATCCGGATCGCAGGTCTATTTTGGAGAAGTAGTTCTCCCCTTGAAGTTGATCGAATAGGTCGTCGATACGGGGTAGAGGATAGCGGTTCTTGACAGTAAGTTTGTTCAGCTCTCGGTAGTCGATGCACATACGGAACGATCCGTCTTTCTTCTTTACAAACAAGACCGGTGCTCCCCAAGGTGAGAAACTTGGTCTTATGAATCCTTTGTGAAGGAGTTCATTAAGTTGACTGGAAAGTTCCTGCATCTCTGCTGGTGCAAGACGATAAGGCGACTTCGCTACTGGGGTAGCTCCTGGAATTAAGTCGATTCTAAACTCGACTTGGCGTTGCGGTGGTAATCCTGGTAGTTCTTCTGGAAAGATATTGGGAAAGTCGCGTACTACCGAGATGCTCTTGATGTCCTTCAGTTCTTGACTTGTATCGACGATGTGCGCTAGGAATGCTCGACAATCCTTCCGCAAGCACTTTCGAGCTTGGATGCACGAAATGATGCGAAGGTTTGCACTAGATTTGTCGCCGTAGATAACTAATGTTTCGTTGTTAGGGAGGTTAAGACGGACTGCTTTCTCAAAGCACATGATGTCGGCGCGAAGAAGACTCAACCAATCCATGCCGACTATGACGTCGAAACTTTTAATTTGAACCGGCATGAGATTGATTGGGAAAGAATGGCCGTCTAATGTTAATGTACAACCCATGTATATGCAATTTGTGTTTTCGGTTTTTCCATTGGCCATCTCTACAGTGAATGAATTTTCTAACTTGCTAGGTTTAGGGTTAAGTAAATGAATAAAGTTTTGACTCACGAAGCTTCTCTCCGCTCCACTATCGAATAATATGCATGCGTATGAATTATCGAGAAGGAACGTACCAGCAACTATAGTTGGGTCAGCTACAGCTTCGTCGTGGCCTATTGCCAAAACTCGTCCCACACCTCCGGTGCCTGCTGCCTTAGGACAGTTTCTCTTGTAGTGGCCCACCTCGCCACACCCGTAGCAAGCCTGCCCTACACCCGCACCTGGAACTTGAGTGATCGGCTTTGCGGGTTCCTTGCAGAATCGGGCTGTGTGTCCTTTCCTGCTGCAGTTGGTGCACTGCATATCTCGACAAGGTCCATGGTGGTGGTAATTGCATTTGGTGCATTTTGGGAGGTTGCCTATATAAGGCTTTGTTGGGTAGGTATTTGTAGGGGCTGTAGCAGGTACGATTGCAGCATTTACTGAAACCAGCTGTTTCTTTGCGGATTCTTGGGAAGACCCACCCTTCCCTTTAATCCACGCTCTCTTCCTGCCATTGTTGTTGTTGTTGCTGTTGTTGTTGTAGTTGTTGTTGTTGTTGTTTCCTTTCTGTGGTGCTGGTGCAGAAGTGGTTGAGTTCTGATGACCTCCGTAGTCGATCAGAGATTGTGCCAGTTCCTTAGCACTTTCAAAGGTGTCAGGTTTAGAAGCTAACACGCTTGATCGCATTTGGGGCGTCAGTCCCCAGATGTACCTTTCTATCTTCTTTCTCTCGGGAGCAATCATATCTGGACAAAGGATTGCCAGTTCGCAGAATCTGTTGGTATAAGTAGCGATGTCGGTACCCACCATTCCGAGAGTCCATAGCTCGTGTTCAAGCTTTTGAATTTCTCCCCGTGGGCAGTATTCTCTCATCATCATGGCCTTCAAGCTCTCCCAGCTTATGGAGTTTGCCACGATTAGGGTAAGTACTTTAACGTGGCCATTCCACCAAGTTAAAGCTTTATCGAGAAGGGTGAAAGTTGCAAATTTGACCTTGCTGTGCTCGGGGCAGGAGCAGATTTCAAAGACTGCCTCCGTCCTTTCAATCCACTGCCTCAGGGCCATCACACCACCAGTACCATAAAACATCCGGGGCTTGGCATTAGTGAAGTCCTTATAGGTGCATTCTCGAGGTGGTCCATGACTCTCGCCATGGTTGGATGGGTGTGTGCCAGATCCCGAGCCATTAACACTTGAGTTATTGATCTGTGACATGGCAGCTGCCACCGCTGCGGTGACTGCTGCTTGAAATATTACAGCATCAAATTGGGGTGGTGGAGGTGGTGGTGGTATAGGTGCTTCCTCACCGTTGTTTTGCCTCGGATTCCTACGCGGAGGCATCCTTCAACTATAGATTGAAAAGACAAGGATAAGAATTTCATAGAATGGAAAATGTATGTGTCTCATGAACTATATCGCTATAGTTCAACAACAGATGATAGTATGAGTCTTAAAATAGAAGAATGAAAGTTATTTGTAAGACTGAAGGTATGAAACAAGTATTTGGGTTCACAAAGACCATTCAAGGTTCGAAATACTCAACATAGTAGTAATAGTGCCACTTATATTAATATAAAAGTTGTTACAACGATCATGAAAATTTGACCCCTATAAGGGTCTTCGATTACAAAGTTCGAGAAATTTAAAGACTTTTAGTCAAGGTCCTAAGCTATAACAAAATTTGAGTCCTAGACAAGCACTACTTGCGTCGAAGGTTGCACTTGGAGCTTGACTCCGTATCTGATTGCTTTGACTCCATTAGACGCCTATCGAAAGCGGCTTGTTGTTCCCTTAGTTCGGCGAGGGCTGCAATCATTTGCGCTTGAAACGCTTCAGCTTGGTATTCGGCGTTGTCTTGCATCTTGTCCAGCCTACGGATGTCAGAAGTGTGAACCTGCACTTCCACGTTGATATCCCGGAGTCGACTAGCTTGTACTCCAGACTGATAGGACTAATTGGCTAACTTACCCACCATTACCGGGAGTGCTCGATCAGCCGAACCTCCGCCGCGGACATCATAGAAGTCCCGGCACATGCCGTAGGGAGGGCGTAGGTTTTGCTGTTGGCTCCAATGGTGGAGGTGACTTCCCCAGACGGGAGTCGGTCCTTGAAAGTTCCTTACGAAGACGGGAGGTTGAATGGGTGGTGGATCGATAACTTCCGGCTCTGAGTCGGTACCGGAGTCATCACCCACTTCTATGGGTTCCTCGTCCTCTTCGGGATCATCTTCGATCCATCCTCCGTTGCCTTGGTTGGGAAAGTAGGGGTCGCCAGGGTGGTGAAATCCAGCCATTTGACTGTACGAGAAATAGGGTTATAAAAATTGAGTAAAGTCGGAACATGTAAAACATGTAAGTTAAACTAATTTAGATAGCAAATACTCCTATAGTATTTAAATTCTTGTGTTTGATTCTTGTAATGGTTTGGTAAGTTTTGACTTGTTGCTTACTACGGTCATTCCTCGATATACGTTGGTCCAATCTTGGGCAAATATAGTTGATCACGCTATATTTGTCCAAAATCTGATTACATATATCGAGTCTCAATCGTAGTGTCAACTTGTCTAAATACTTTTATAGTTATATAACATGAAAATAATTTGTGGTATGCATGTAATTGTACTTAGATGAACTATCAATTTAAGTTGAACGAAATGCTGCTTAAGTGTAAAAAGAAAATTTGTTTTGTCAGAGAGTATTAGTCCCTTAAGCATTTATAGTTTGTATATCTTATGTGGTTCGATATACTTAGTTCACTATAAACATTGCTCTGATACCAATCTGTCACACCCCCAAACCTGAACGGCGGAAACGTTCGGGGGCGGATGACTTCATGTGGTAACGTAACAAATGAATACATAGTAAAGAAAGCAATACAACCATCATATATATAATTGAAAGTTTACATTTGTCAAAAGTTACATGTTCAAAACCCATTTACAATATGATGTCAAAATATGAGATTAAAATGGCGCCGCATCATCTCTTCTTCAAAAGTATATTAGTACCTGAAATTACTGAATCCCTGGGACATACAAGTAATTTTGAAAGAGTAGATCAGCATTTAAGCTGGTGAATTTCATAAGTATTTAAGTGACAATGTTTGAAATGAAATGAAATGTTTTATCTTTGTTTGTTTGTGTTTAGAAAATCCTATATTTTCTACTAGTATAAAAGTAGTCTTCACTCAAGACCAATGTTTGTTTGAAATGTATGTAAATGTAAAATAACCAATGAGTTTGAAAACCTTGTAAATCAATGCATTTTTAATACCCCTTGTGAGTTTTATAACAATACTATTGACTCTGAATGCCTATACACAACGTTCTTCAGGCGTTGGAATGTTATGACGTTTGTCACCCCAAACGGTGGACTGCAGCTAACAGTCAGGGCGCGGGTTGTCAAGCCCGTATAGATCTATACACAAACACCATGCTCCCCCTCCAAGGGATTCTGGTATATAATACAGGACTTGAAATGTGTACTCGAACGTACATGAAGTTAGTGTCTCACAAATCCGTGGTATAAAAACAGATCTACTTGTTAAAATGTTACGTTTGTTCTTGTATACAAAAGTAAACTTCTTGAAATATGTGTTTCTAGTACATAAGAGTTAGAAATCTGTTCGTAAAACTATACCTATTATAGTTTCCAAAAAGTGTGTCTTGTTTGTTTAGAAATATTGAGAAAAGGAATCACTTGTTTATGAAAGTATAGATTTTTGGTGTAGAGTCTAGGATAGACAAGAAAAATCTAAGAACAATTTAGTTTATACATGCATTACAACAACATTAAATTTTAAAAGGTAAAATGCTATTGTGACATTTGTTATATATATATATATAAGTTCCTTTAAATGTTTATAAATCGCATGTGATTTGAATATATAACGGTATATAAAAGAGTTTCTTTATGTAACACATGATAATACTCGTGTGTTTTACTTGTAATCCCCCCCTTGAAAGCATATAAAAGTATTTAGAATAATTAAAAAGGTTGATTAAGGGGTATGAAACTCACTTGAAAGTTTTGGAGATAGCGAGATGGAAAACCGGGCAGAGTTTCGTCTCGGGAAACGGATTTTCCTCGGGATTCTCGGGAATCTCGGGAGTAAAATCGACCTTCGGGACTTGAGCCAAAAAGACCAGAGCTTTGGGTTTGAACGGACACGGAAAACAAAGTTGAGAGAGAGAGAAGAGAAATGAACCCTTTCTTTGCAAACCCTCGCATCCTATTTATAGTAAGGCTAGTCTGCCTCGGTACGCGGGGCGTACGCTCGTACGCAGCGCGTATGCGTACGTCATGCATGACCGAAGCCTTGACTGCCTCGGTCGGATGGGACGGGTTGCTGGGTACGCGGGTCGGATGGGACGTTGGGTCGGACGGGTCGGGGCTTCGGACGGGTCGGATGGGTCGGTTTCTTCGGATAGCGCGACGTGGACGATCAGAGGCCAATCCTCTCGGTTACGCGGGGCGTACAGGGGTACGCAGCGCGTACCTCGGAGGAGGATGCTGACTCCCCTTCGGATAACATCCGAATTTTGATTAAAATAAATAATTAATTTATTTAATAAACTTCAAAAATTCATATCTTCTTCATACGAACTCCGTTTTCGATGGTCTTTATATCCTCGCGTAGGTGAGACTACGCTCTACAACTTTCGTTTAGACTCCGTCGGCAAATTCCAATTTTTTTTTTATTATTTAATAAAAATCCATCGTGTTTAAGGAATTTCTTTGAAAATTCATAACTTCTTTATCTGATGTCGGTTTTTGCCAGACTTTTTACCGCTGGAATACCATTGTCGAGACCTTCGATTCTCGTTTAGGTCATTCCGGCCAAAAGTCGCTCGATTTCCAATTCGAGTTTTTAGCTGTCTGTTGCTAAGCCGAACTTGGAAAAATCATAACTTCGCTATATGAAGTCGGATTTGGGCGTTCTTTTCACGTACGATCATGGTTCAAAGACATTTAATCATAGAAGGAAATTAAGTAGAACTTATTTATATATTTTATTATGAAAGTAACTTTTATTACTCAGAAGTGGTTACAAAACTTGACCCATTTTGGCCGTTACAAAGAGTTGAAATATCGGGTTGTCACAGATCGTATAATAATAATAATAAAATATAAAAAAAAGAGAAGTATGTTTTCATTTTAGTTGTTTGTTTCTCATTTGCATATTATTTTTGTTCATTGTTCATTTTCTTTATCTTTGCATGCATATTTTATGTTTAGCTTTGGTAGTTCTTATTATTTTGGCTTTCTTTTTTAAGTTGTCAGTGTGCCTAGTTTATTCCTTTATTGCCTTTAGCCTCTATTCCATTTCCAAAGTTATCATTTCCTTGCTCGAGGGCAAGTAAGGTTTAAGCTTGGGGAGATTTGTTAGATGCATTTTTATGCATCTTTGAGCACAATTTTCTATGTAATTCATTATAAAAAGCTAATTAACTCCCGATTATTCTTATGTATTTTGTGTTTCATGATTATTTTGTACAATGCTCGTACTTCTGACATTTGTTATGACTTTTCAGGGCCATATGGAGAACATGGATGATTGTGCGAGTTCGGGATGCGTTAGTGGATGCTTTGGAGCTTAACTGGAGTCTAGACCGAGGAAGGATGCCGGGAAATGATCAAGAACTGCTTGGAAGGAGGAACGGTGATCAAAAGAGTTGAAAATTGGAACATGCGGTCGCACCTTGTCTCCCTACGATGATAGGTATGCCTTTGCAATCGCAGGTTTGCTTCGTGGTTTTTTTCGTGCCAAAAAATCATCAGCCTAAGAAAAATGATAGATGCGAACGCAGCCTTGGAACCTGCAATCGTAAGTCGGTCAAAATGCATCAAAATGGCAATGTACTTCATTAAAAATACCCGTGACATGTTTTGGGTGATACATGCGATCGCAGGTACACCCCCATGCGATTGTAGGTATGACAATTTTACAGCTTGACATATAAATATAACCTCATACTCTTCCAGTAACCCTAATTGGCAATTCATGGAGATTATAAGGCAATTTTCAGAGGGTTTCAAGTGAAGAACACAGATCTAAAGGAGACGATTCAATTTCTATTCGTAGTTTAGTTAGATTTATCATTTAGACTCTATTTCCTACTATTTGTAATCCGTTTTTAGCCATGTCAGGCTAAAAACTCAGATTTCAGTTTCGCAAGACGTAACATTTTCATATGATTAATCATTAGGCACTATGTATGACTATGATTTATTGTTTAGTTTGATCAATTCTGTGTTAAATTGAGTGTTTGATTTTGATTTCAATTTCTGTTGGCGACTTTAATTGTTTGTGAATCATTCTATTCATCTAATTGTTTAGATCCGTAATTATCTAGATTAATTGGTAAAAAGTGACAAGTATTAGATTAATTCTGAGTTTAGGTTTAACTATAATATGAAATGATCAAACAAGTTTTAACGCCTCCGAGCTTATGAGAGGTGTTGAACTTTACTGGAAATTACATCGTGTCTAATGCAACTTTTCTTTGTTAATTAAGAGCTTGTTTGGTTAATTTAGTAAAAAGTTATATTTAATTCAAAGAACTTATTTTGATTAAATGATTTTTGTAATAGAGATCATTAGAGCTTGTTAACGAACTTTAGTACCAGTTTAAACAAGCGCATAGTCATATATTTTGATTAAATGAGTTTTGTAATAGAGATCATTGCTTTCTCTTATTTGAATTTTCACCATTTTAAATTTAGTTATTCTTTTGTTATTTTCGATTTCTATTAGTTTAATTTTCAGAAATAAACCCCCCTTTTTTATGTTTTATGCATTTATCAAGAATTAGTTCATGCCTTACGCAAAGAGGTGTAAACTCTAGGACGTGTCCCTGAGGATTCGACCCTACTTACCTGAACTACATGTTAGTGATAGTGTAATAGAGCTGTTAATTTATATATATATTTTTTTAAATCATGTATGAAAACGGTCTTAACAATTAGACTCTAAATCTATAAGTAACAGGGCGCAGACCTAGTCTCCGCGCTGACACTTGGAGTATGGTTATCCTATGCGGAGTTTGACGATACTCCTTTTTCTCAACCTTTGTTTTATTTTCATTCGGGCGCTCTGACGTGGCTTCCTCGTCATATCCATGTGTCCTTTTCTCATTTCCTCCAAGTGTTTCTTGCTAACTTGGGCTTCCTTTTTGTTTCCACAACCGAGTCTTGGTGTGAATTTCTCCCATCACCATCTGTCAAACTATCTGAGGTGTCTAGGGTGCGACCGGTCCTGTTGAATGTTTTGCTTTTGAAATCGGTGTGATATTTTGGCTATTGATTTTCTTTAACATGGGCATCATCTGCCTCTCTGATTTTTGAATGGGTGTGAAGGAGCCTAATTTCATTTTCCATGCTTTGCTAACGCTCGCACTTCCCCTTTTCCTTGGCCCGATATGTGTTGTGACCTTGGGGAATGTCTCCCCTTGACTGGTTAGAATGTCGCTTGCCCTTTTTTGCGCATGCCATTTAATCTTCTGTTTTGCACAGTTATTCAGGGTTTTGTTGTTATCATCAGAGACCCTGCTTGGTTCCCCTCTATAGTGGAGCTTGCGTGCTACAGTGATTGATGCTCCGTTGCTATCTGTGTTATTACCAGTGCCTGGCTTCTTCATTCCAAAGGGGTTTTGTTCATTTTCAAGACTGGTGAAGAGTTGATTCGAGTCTTGAATCATTATTCGCTAGAGCACGGCTTAGCCACTGATTGCGGGCTGGACTGGTGCTCTTACGCGCGAGTAGGCATTCCCCTGTCTTGTGATTTTTGCTCTGGGTTTTGGCTGAACTATCTTTGGATCAATGTTTGCTTCTTTCCGTGAATGGGATGTTGCGAGTCGTCCGAATGCATCTGTATGCCTTTTCCTTGACTCGCTGGTCAGCGTTTCTATCGCCGCTGATCTCATATGTCGATTCACCACTTTCTTAAAACTTTCACTTTGACACGATCTGATTTCCTGCTTTCTATCCTATTGGCTACTGCATTGATTATCTGGCCTTGTTGTTATGATTGTCGCCGACCCATCTCTTGTGCTGAACTTGAGAATGTCATGGAGGGTGGACATAATGGCTTGTAGTTGAAAGAGTGCGGGTCGGCCCAGTAGGATATTATGTTCTAGCGGACAGTCAACGACCCAGGACTGGAGTACTTTTGTGCCCCATTATGACTGACTAGTGTAAATGGGAGCATGGTTGTGCCTGCTGACCAGATGCCATGACTAGTAAACCCAACTAGCGGGCCCTGTTGTGGTTGTTGGAGGTACTTTTTCCACTCGATTGGCAACCGCCAAAGGCAGTGCTCATAGATTATATTGACCCTGCTTCCATTATCAATGTATACATTCTTAACACATTTTTTACTAATGATCCCTATGATGTGTAATGGGTTGTTCGGATCCCATTGTTCTGGTATGGGATCACTCGATGAAAAGGCTATGTTAACCATGTTTTGATTTTATATCGTCGTGCCGACTTGTTGGCTTTGACAATTGCTGCATGGGCAAGGCCCAGTGATGGTTAGTATCTCTGGCAACTTATCATGGTCCTTTCCCATGTCTTTTTTATTTCTATGTTGGTCTTTGTCTTCATCAAATTTTGTTCCGAGCTCTTTTGCGATGTCAACTATGTTTCCAACCAGCTGCTTCTCATCTATCATGAGTTTTGCTCTTGTGGTAGAACTTGGCCTTGTCCTTTCTCTCCTTTGATGGAGTTTTGTTGATTGCATGGACATCTGCATGACCGCCTGTTGTCATCTTTATTGAACGACCCGTATCTCCTTGAAATGTGTCTAGACTAGTGATTGTGTTTCGTTTGTTACCCTCTTGCCTCTCCTTCTAAGTTGAACTTGGCCAGGACACCGCCTCCTCCTGTTTGATGTATGCGTTGGCTACGACTTTGAGATTAGCCTCCTTTCGCTCTTCTCCTTCAATTTTGTTGAGGTATTTTTCCACTCGGAACTTGAGCTCATCCATGGATCTGGGGACTATCCCTTGCATCTTCTTAGATAGGGCCCTCGGAAGTAGACCTTGAGTGAAGGCGCCCATCACTAGGAAGTCTTCATGTCCTGGGACGTTCAAGGTAGCTAACGTGAATTGATTGTAATAGTAACGAATCGACTCTCATTCTATTTGATTACACACCATCACAGATTTGGTGTCCCCTTTTCCTTTCCTCGACTGCATGAAGTTATTGAGGAGAAGGTACTTTAGTTGCTCAAATTTCTAAATACTACCTGGTCTTAGAGACTTGAACCATTTTCCTGCGTTTCCTGTTAGGGTGCAAGGAAAATAGGTGTAGGTGGAGCGACGATGCATCTTAAGAGATGTCATCATCCACTCATAGTTGTCGATGTGGTCATCTGGGTCAGAAGTGTCATCATATTTCGGCATGTTCGGTATCATCGTAGTGTGTGGGATCTCGTATTGTAATAGTTTGTGGCTGAAATCAGAGCTTGCACTTCGCATGGGGTTGTCCATGTACGACTATGACATACCACCATACGTCATATGTTGTTGCACCTGATAGGGGTTCGCGTGCATCTGGTTGTACATGGCTTCCTGTGAGATGTACGGTTGTTATTGTAGCAATTTTGGCTGTGACCCAAATTGCTAAAATGAGTATTGCCTTGTTGGGTGAACTATGTATGGGTTTCTCCCCTGTACTGTTGTGCGAACATGTTGAATGGTTGAGCAGTCACCATGAAAGGGGTGAATTTCGGTGCTACTGACAAATGGATGCTAGGTCCGTACGAGCTGGATCCCTTGTTGATCGAGGTTTTCACGCTTGTGAATTATAGCTAAGACACTTCTGGGATTGGACCTTGAGCCTGTTGTACGAACGGGTTCAACACTGGTGGTTGTTGTAGGAACATCGACACGTGGGGCATGCTTGGCATGGCGGCGTGTGGGTAGATCATCGATGAATATTGTGGTTGCAGTTGAGTATAGTGAGGAATCTAGGTTTCGGTGCCTGAAATGTGTGGAAACAATTGTTGTTGAGGAACATATCTCTGTTTGTTGTGTTGCGACAATCTGTGGAGCTGTGGTTACGATTGCTACTTGCTGAGATGGGATAACTGTTGGACGCCATAGACTGGCTTTGTAGGTTGCCGTTGTTTCAGTTGCATAGCTGGATGGTGTATGTGAGACTGGCATGCGATTTGAAGTGTGTTCTTCTTGGATGGAAGCTTGCCCTCCATCTAACTGCTGCATTGAATGTACCAGGCTTTTCTCCGATGCCGTCGACGTCGCCGAAATTTCGCCTGCCATCTTTTCTCTTTGGTTTTGCTTCATGGATGTATCGTTATGGAGATACGTCCGGATGGAGCCAAATGTTGTGATATATCATCGATCATAGGATTGAGATCATGGGTGGGCGTTGAGTTGGTTCCTTCTCCTGATATCATAGTACAAAGAGAAGATATGATCGTTAGACAACGTTCAGGAGTGGCTCCCAGAACGAAGGTCCGACGATCAATTTAGAATTGATTCTGAGAGAAGATAGAGAATGTCTAAGAGAAAAAGAGTCCAGTCCCTTCTCCATGGGGAAGAAGGGTTCTTTAATACCTGATCGGGAGGCACATGCCTCCTAACTGATTCTTTTGAGCCTTCCCTCGTGATACGTGATGTGGCGGATCCTTATTGAAGTATCCTCCATCACATCATTCTATCTCGTTCCCCCTTTGGCTAGAGGGGAATCTTCGATATGATGATGATAGTGGCTGTCGTGAGATATGCAAGTGGAGCTCTCTGATTGGCTCCACGTTTCCGGGATATTTCTCCTATGGAGAAGGGGGTAAGGCGCAGTTCTACCCCTTAACCTCCATACCAGTGACTCCATGCAGGCAGAGGCCCGACCTTGGCGTCAGACTAGGTGTGACCAGACTCTAACTAGGCCAAGCTTTGCGCTAGTTTGACTTTTCTTCTTTAACGTTTTTTATTGAGGGCTACGTTAACAGCTGTTCAGACCCAATTCCTACGACGTGGCCTTTAGGCTGCCACGTCGTGACGACTGGGGATGCCCTAACTATTTTGTCGTTATTATGCGACGACATGGCTAATCGGAGTCCACAACATGGTGACTTGGTGAGGTTGCCTAGACTTTAACTTGCACGTTGACCGTTTGGTCAAATCTATATTTTTAGAAGGTGGACTTAGATATTACCTTGTGTGGTTTATTAAGAGTTGTTTAACACCCATTTGTTGGCTGTGAGAGCAGTTATCTGTTGATTGTGTCAGCAAGGTGAGTCTTCACCATATACTGTGTAAGATGCTAGTTGTCTTTGTGATACTTGCATGGAAGACCCAGGGGTAGCCTGTGACATTCGTATGAAAAACCATGGGGTAGCCATGGCAATGCAAGGAAAGACCATAGGGGTAGCCCATGGTACTTGTACATGAGACCATATGGGTAGCATGTGGTAGTGCAAGGAAAGACCATAGGGGTAGCCAATGATACTTGTATGTAAGACCATGGGGGTAGCCAATGGCAATGTATGTATGATATGTAGTATTTTGGGGAACTCACTATGCTTTGTGCATACGGTTTTGTGGTTTAAACATTTTCAGGTAGTTCCAGTTCCAAAAGGAAAGGCCTAACTTGACTGCAAATCATCCCCTTATGGCTTTTCCACACTGATTGTTATTATATTACTCTGATTATTGAAATATACATTTTACTCTGATTGGTTTTGAACAAATGGTTGTATGAATTTGTTGGTTTAAAAATGAAAATTTTTGTTGGTATTTTTTAGACGTTATAAGTTGGTATCAGAGCCTTGGTTTGAGGGATTCGGGCACACTCTCGGGTGTGTCTGGACTCATACTGTGGAATTGATAATCTTTTTGAATGAAAATAAATTTTCAAAGTTTTTTTACAAAAGAAAAGGGTGTGATTCATGCAATCAACCAAGCTCAAGTAAGTGATTCCCAGGATACCCATACATGTTAATATGTTATACGTTTTGGAATGTTTGCATGCTAGGATAAGGCTAAGGATATCTTCAGGAATTACATGATAGAATAGCCTAATTCGTGATGCCTTGTAGCCTAGAAGGAATTGGATGGTATGTATTATTTGGAATCTATAGTGGTGAAATTAATTGCTAAGTGTATGCTTAAAAATTGTGTACGATTAGGATCATATATCCCTAGAATGACTTATTTAACCTTATTTCCTATTCCTTATCTGATTGTGGGATTAGGCTAGAATCATTTATTTGACAGTCTATTTGATCCCGTATTGTTTATAATTTGCATGCATATGGCAACCGGTAGGGTTTGTAGAAGTTCCTAGGGTCGCAAAAGCAAGTGAGTTGGGGAATGCCTTTTGATGATTTGTGGCCTATATAGTGTTACTGCTCGAATGCTACTTGCTTTGTGCTTGGCGGGGATCATATTGATGTGATTTAAATATTAAATGAATAAGTTAAGTTACATGCAGCAAAGGTTAAATAATTTTAAAATGATTGATTCGTCCCTATTGCGCAACTCTCGTCTGATTCTAACCGTTGTAGGGTTGGGTCTTTTAGTCGAAAGATTATTTAAGTTTTGTTGCATGTATTTGTATTCATGAAGTAGTTAGCTGACATTAGTAGGAGTCTTTTAATTGCTGATGGCAAGGGTGACGTGGGAACCCTAGGAGAGGCTATGAGGTTCCTTATTGCGAGTGACATGTTGTTTAATGGGTATTGGGAGTATCAGTTTGAGGAGGTGACTTAAAGGATTTGGGATGATTCTTGAGGAAAGTATAGATAGGTATGGAATGTAGTATGGGTCCGTACAACTAAAAGCACAAGATCCATACTCGAATCAATGGAGATCACGAGGATTCTAAGAAGCTTGTTGAATACGGAATTCTTCGGGTATGTTTTGATCATTTGTTTGGTTGCCTTTCAGTATGGTGATGAGCATTAATGGATGAGCTTCTGGTTTTAATTTAGGCTCAGGCTCTGGTGCCAATTCGATGATGAGAGGATATGCGAGTTTGTTACGTATAAGATCGCTCGCGGTATTTTGGAAGTGACTCCTGTGATGTTTGGTACCATCAAGGAGGGATCATGGGTTATTAAATGATCGACTTAGGGCTTTTCATGCAGAGATTGTGATTGGTCAGATCGATGAATAGACTCTTTATTTTTGGGAGTTTAAGGCTTGCGGAGCCCCAAAGTTCTTTGGGAAGAAGGACCATATTTCTAGTCGGCGGCGGATTGCTAAAATGGAGAATGCTCAACAGACGAGTTTCTGCCATGAAGAATCAAAGGTAGAGTTTGCATCCTGCCTTCAGAGGGATCGAAACCATAACTAGATTTCCACTGAGGTCTCACCGATCTTGATAAAAGAATTGCATGGCATTATTTTACATATCACTAACAGGATGGTCGCCAAGTTCGAGGAGCAGATTCCAGCCGTTCAGACAGTTGGTAGGATTGAGGAGGTGACTCAGGAGCAGGAGCATGGATTGGAGACGCAGTTGGGAAAGAGGAAGTGGACTCATGACCCGACTCTTCTAACTACATCTAAGAAGCTTGATGCTGATGTGCCAAGTACTAGAGGCGAGAGGGACCATAACATGCATGTTGAGGATGGATGACCCATGAGCTTATGTGTTCCAAGTTTAAATGCAGAAAGTGTGGATAGAAGGGCCATGCTTGCCAATTACACACGTGTAGTGGTTAGGGTGACTTTGACCCCATCACTCACGGTTTTTCAGGAGGCGGAGTCAAGACCTCAAGACCGCACGGACATGTATCCTTTCATGCTTTTATCGGTTATGCTTATGTAATTATTATGTGTGAGATGTTATGTTCAGAATATTTAAGTCTCCACCTAAGGTTCGAAGTTTCTTTATGATGGTCTAGTTATTATATTTTGAGCTATTTTCATATGCCATTTTTGCATACTGAGAGTTGTTTTTAGAGGATATAGGGATGAGTCGGTTTCAGGCTCCAATGTGGGAGACATTGGCCAGTGATAGAGCGAGCCCTAAGTGGGGGAGAACTGGGTGATATGACTAAAGGACCAACAACCAGATTGATTTTGATGGTATTAACGCAATGGGTCTAAGGAAGTTGCAGTGTAATTCTATTGGATTTTTTTCGGTATTCGAGATTGCAGATCTTTTTCATGGTTGTGAGCTATAAGGGATTGGTCATAATGCGACTGCAGGGTTATTTGCTACTAGATTCTTGTTTTTAGGGATGTATAGTCGGTCTTTGCATTGGAAGCTGTTAGGCGAAGATCTCATTGTGGCTACTTGTGTGACAACCCGAAATTTCCATTCTGTACAAACTATATCACTTCAATAGAAGTTATAGCAGTCACAGTTAACTTTCATACTTTTTGCGTAAGTTAAAGTAATTCAGGGTTTACACTTCAGGAAATATCAGGAGAGTGGGTGCACTAGGGTTTTGTGCAACAATGTTATTCCAACACTCTATTATATTAGAGATCTATTCAGGAATAAAAATATTTTCTGCCAAAAATATTTCAGGACTATAAATAGATTTCTGAACCAAATTCATTCATTATTCACATTTCCAACTAGAGAAAAGCCATTTTCTCTCTCACGGATCTTCGGGTTTTTATACCAAAATGTGAGTAACTCTTTCTAGTAGTGTTAGAATGCTTATTATGTGCTTATAACATGATTTAGTTGGCTAAATCATTAGATCTAGGAGTTTACTCCCCAAGGTGTTCTTGGGCGGTAAACTCCCGAAACGAAGCCAAAACCGACCCTTGTGTTATACAACTGCCTTAGACTCAATTGTAGGTGTATTAAGGACAAGAAAACAACTAAAATCCACCCAAGTTTGGGAGTTTACGGCCCAAGAATATCATAGGCCGTAAACTCCAATTTCAAAATCAAAATGGTACTTTTAAGGCTCTTAAAGCCTTAGGCAATTACCTAGACTTGTTCCCATTTAATCAAGGGCTTGAACCACATCAAAATCACTTACCAAAGTGAGTTTACGGCCAAGACATGGTTCTTGGGCTGTAAACTCCTAAAAGGGGCACCAAAGTGTGCCTAATGCCTTCATATGCTTGGAATAAAAGTCTAGAACCTATACCACAAGTGCAAGAGACTTAAAAGCATCAAAAACACACCATACTTAGAGTTTACGGCCGTAAACTCTAAGGGGAATGGCCTTAGGGCCGTAAACTCCTAATTGGAGAGTTTCTAAACCTTAAACCCTTCCAAGAATTTAACCACCAAGTTAGAATAATTCTAGGAATCATGTGGGACTTCAAAACACACCAAACCCCCATGGTTGGGAGTTTACAGCCGTAAACTCAAGAGTTTACAACCATAAACTCCATGTGTGATGGCATATGGGGAGTAAACTCACATATAGGGTCCTTTGGAACCCTAAACACAAGTGCCTTGTCCCACAATAGCTTAGATGCAATCCTTAGGGCTTAAAACACTTATATAAAGTGTTTATTAGGTCTAGGATGTCTTAGCTTTATCAATTAGTAACTTAAGACTAATTCAGTTCATATATGTGTGATTATATGTTCATTAGGATCGTAGTGCGTGTACAAGTCCTCGCTTGACACCTAGCCATCCTATACCGTTTTGTTCATCCCAATCACTAACTGCAGGTGAGTTCATACCCCTAATCAATGTTTTAAATGATTTTAAATGCTTTAAAGGGGGGGGGGGGAATACAAGTAGAAACAAACATGTTATTAAATCATTGATATGTATTTTATAACTATGTTTGTCATTTAACAGATTTCACATACTACAAAATGTGACATAAACCTACATGATCAACCGATTATATTTCAGTAAATTATCATAGGGATAATTTGAAGATATCAGACATTACTTCTATTACAAGAAATCACACAAGAGTCAGTTCATTCATGAGTCTATACTAGTACATTACCTGATACATGAGTACATATACAGATGCTTACCTGATACATGAATATGTTCACATATACTTATCTGTTACATGGACACACATACATGAATACCATACAGGAACACTTTTACATAGGTGCATTATCATGTATTCACTTACCTGGATACTTGTACTTAGAACTACGAGGATGATTTATTAGTACTTACTGTGTAAATTATCTTTCCTATCCCAGTTCAATGGGATATCTCGGCGGGACTTACCATTCTGAACCCCACTGATTAGCACCAGTGGTCGATGACCATCTACGGAGGTCTAAGGTTACTACTTATACTAGGTAGATCGATAATCGGGGCTAACCCCTCCACCCACCTGCTGCTGCTACAGAGGACAAGTGGACAATCTTCGGATGTTCATTAGGTTATATCTTTCGCTTAATGCGATGTAGTGTTACTCCTAGTACCCAGCGATGACACTTACATTATTACTTTTTCTGGACAAATCTTTGGATGTTCATTAGGTTACATAGTTCGCTTAATGCGATGTTGTGTTAGTCCTAGTACCCAGTGACAACACTTACAGTAGTACACTTTCCTGTTTACTTTATTTTGTGATACTTTCACATAAACGATGAGTTAGACTAAGTACTTTAAGTACTAAACAATTAAAGGAAAACCATCATTTTACTTACAAAACATTCGGGTCTTGGTAGAAGACTACACTTCATACTTATAGAAAATAAAGGATTTTCTAGGGTTTTTCATACTTACATCAACATCTTCACTTAAAGGTTTACATGGCCTTCATGATAGATTTTCATAAGCATGACAATGACACTTAAATACTTATGAATTCACCAGCTTTAAATCTGATACTCTCTTTCAAAATAACTTGTATTCTCTGGTCAACAGTAGACAGGTACGATGGCCAGGTTTTGAGAAGACGGAGCAGACAAGACTCGTCTTTTATTTTGATTGTATATTTTTGGTGTCTTACTACAATGAAAGAACACACATGTATTAAAATTCTACTTATAATGCAATGGATAATGTTGTTGCTTGTTTATTATATTACACTGTTGTGATACTGTACATGATGTCCTCCACCGCTGAACGTTTCCGCCGTTCGTGGTTTTGGGGTGTGACAGATTGGTATCAGAGCATTGTTTATAGTGAATTAAGTATATCAACCCATAAAAGATATACTAACTATAAATACATCGGGATTAAAACACTCTGTCTAAGAGTTATACTTTTAAATAATAAAATATTTAACAAAGTATACGTGTCTGCATTCATACTAAAATCAGTGTCACAATGACAAGAACAAAAGTATTACGATTGTTGAATATCACAAGTAAGCCTGGGGATATATGGTAAGTCTTGGGAATGGCATAGCCTGATCAACTATGCTGGTCCGAGGAGTGATTAGCATATGCTCAAGAATGGTTGTGATATGGCAACAAGTCTAAAAACTTACCAACACAACCATTAAGAAGTACCATATGGGTATTTGGTCTTGCTATAATTACCTTAGTCAGTCGTCTATTATAGCTATTCCTTCTGTTGTTGGACTATGGGATTTAGTCCATGAGACACATTCATTAATCATTTATTCTTATCCATGTCGTCATCTTTTAAATGTATAGTTAAAGATGCCGCCATGCAGGAATCCAAGGCGAAACCCAAACAACGAAGCACCAATACCCCCACCTCCACCACCACCTGAACCTCTTCAACCACCAAATCCTTTCAATGCCAACATGTTCCAAACAGCTTTCACAGCAGCAGTTGCAGCTGCTGTGTCAGCAATCAACGCTCCTGCCCCTAGTGGATCAGGAACAGGTGCACCACCCTCAAACCACGGCGAAACCCATGGACACCCTCGGGAATGCACCTACAAGGACTTCACTAACGCCAAACCCCGCAGCTTTAATGGAACTGGTGGGGTTATGGTGTTAAGACAGTGGATTGAGAAGATGGAATCTGTCTTCAAGATCTGCGGATGCCAAGAAGGCAACAAGGTCAAGTTCGCAGCTTGTACCTTCTCGTACCGAGCACTAACATGGTGGAACAGCCATGTTAACTATCTAACTTTGGTGGTGGCGTATTCCATCGGCTAGGAAAAGTTTAAAGACATGCTGATGAAAGAATACTGTCCTCGAGGTGAAATACAAAAACTCGAGCAAGAATTCTGGGGTCTACAAATGGTTGGATCCGACATCACGACCTACACAAATAGGTTTTGTGATCTGGCAAACTTATGCCCTGACATGGTTGCTCTCTAGAGCAAAAAGATTGAGAGATATATCTGGGGTCTGTCGCCCCAGATCCAGTCAAGTGTGATCGCTTCCAGACCTATTACCTTCGATAGCGCCAAGGAACTGGCACAATCTCTCATCGATCACCGAAAACCTCAGAACGCAACAATCCCTACACTCGTACCCCAAGAGTCCAGCCCTGACAACAACCAGAAAGGGTGGTCTAAGAGGAAAAGAGGGGCTTCGCAAGGATCCTCCAAGAGACAACAACTTGTGGCAATCAATGTTGCCACAGTGACTCATGTTGTCCCTGCGAACCCCTTACCAGCGAAAACTTATGCTGGATCTCTTCCAAAGTGCAACAAATGCAGCTTCCACCACCGCGGGCCGTGCAGGGAGATGCAATACACCAACTGCAACAGGAAAGGGCACACAGCCTGTTTCTGCCAGACTCCAACAGCTCAAGCCGCCCAGGCTCCTAACGCTGGTATGGGCCAAACTCCAACTTGAAGTTTTATATCGAAGGATAAGTGGATAGTATGTTCTAGTTGTGGTATGAGTCGAGGCTTATACAGGGAATAATGTTCATTGGTCTTTTGTAATCAAGGAACAAATGTTAAAGACTCAGGTTGTCTCGTTCTGGGACATGAAGCATTGGCAGGGCATTTTGGGTTTGTGGCTAGGTTCATGCTGAGGGTCGTGTGAGGATCTATTTGTTTGTTCTTGTATGGTGAATGCTTTGGGGTTCGAAGCATGACCTGAATGCCTGATAGGGTACACCAGATATGGGGTTCGACTCATATTGATTTTGGCTAGGTATTCTTGTGGGTAGTTGGCAAGACCATAGGCTGGGACCATGGAAATTGTGGAAGTGTTGTAATACTGCGGAGTAGTTGTAGCTTTCACTAGGTAGGTAAGCAGTTGTGGAAGTGTTGTAAGAGTGCAGGGTGACCCGTAGCTTTCAATAGGTTGGTAGACGGTTGTGGAAGTATTGTAAGTCTACGAATTGGCTTGTAACATTAACTAGGATGAGATAAACCATCATACAAATGGTTGTGAGTTTATGGGTGGGCCGCAACATTCATAGCATTGGGCTAGATCGTATGCCAATTTGGGGCCGAGTGTGATGTAAGACTACAGATTAGCCACAACATTCATGTGGAGTGCAACATACTTGTCAATTGATCTTGTGTTGGTTGGTTATTTCGTCCTTTATCTGGACTGGAGGGTTGTTGGAGTCATGTTGGCATGTGGGCTAGGATGTTGTAACACTCTGTTTTGAATCATTTCCCATTTCGAGGTGGTGATCAAGGAGTGGGTATTAGTAGACTTAGGACCCTTGAAGAAATGATATTTGGACAAATCTGGAGATAGATGATGTAATTTGGATGATCCGGGTGTCCGGTTTGTGTTTTGGGGCCAAAGGGTATTTTGGTAATTTGTCAACTCGAGCTTTTATGGAATTTGGATGTTTGTTCAGGAAATTTTATGGCAAATATGAATTGATGAAAGCATAGAGCTTCTTTTTATCTTTTCATGGATATAAGCATCGTCGGAATCGAATTTATAACGAAGAAGTTATGGCCTTTAGAGTACTTTAGGGTTTGAGAGGAAACCCTAGTACACAGGGCGTACCTAGGGAGTACGTGGGGCGTACTGGTGTGAAGGGTAGTACGTGAGGCATAATGTAGTGTACGCTTAGCGCACTACATAGGCAGGATCGGGAGTGTGAAGCCTCGTACGTTGGGGGTGCGAGGAGTACGCGGGGCGTACGAGGTGTAAGTGAAAACCCTAATTTAAGATGGTGTACCCTATATAGGCACTTTAAGCCTTTAGGACTGGCCTTTCTACCAACCTCCAAGCCCCCAAAACCCTAGAAATCATCCCTTAGCCTCCATGGTGGTGTTTTTGAGCTCATTGTGTGCATCTTGGTGTGTTTTGGTTAATATTCAAGAAGATGGAGTTTGGTGCAAGATTGTGGATCAAGGAGGAGCTTGTGGATCTTGATTCTCTACTTCATTTCCAGCTTGTTTGAGGTAAAAAGCTATGAACTCATTCATTGATGGCTTAGATCTATTACATATGAGTTTTTGTTCCTTTTTGGACCAAGAATGAGATCTAGTGGTTTGATACCACTCCAGGAGCTATAAGTTGCCACTCTTGGTGTTTATGAGGTTCTAGATTCATAAAGTTGTATCCTTTAGGGTTTAGAATCCCCCATGCATGAGATTGTGTCCATTTGGTGAAAGTATAATGCTATATCTTGAAGTTGGGTTCTTTTGGGGCATGCAAAGTCACCAAATGAGTGACTTTATGTTTCTAGACACTTATTAGGACTCAGATCAGTGGTTTGGACTTGTGGACTTAAGCATTAAGAGATTAATGAAGAGTTGGACTTAATGGATGAGTACGTTGGGCGTACAAGTCTATACGCACATCGTACAAGCCAAATTGCGTGTATGCTTAGTGTATAGCTGAGTACGCTCCGCATACTCAGTCAGGTGGGATTTTGTGTATTGGGCTTCAAGTTTGGGCTTTCTTTTGGGTTTGGGTGCTAAGTTCTTAATGGGTCATCTGAGTACAAGTGCTTTGGACTTGGAAAGATGGTTGGGATTTAAGGTAAGGCCCATGTAAGGGGTTTGGGCCTAATTTGGAAAATTGGGCCATAATTAGGCCTTGGTTGATTAATTGGTTTTTAGGCCTTTAGATTGTGAGTTTGGGCCTCAGTATTGGAGCAAGCTAGGTAGGGGTAAAATGGTCTTTTTACCCCAAGTATAGATTTATGGTTATGGATTGGAACCCAAACATTAATTAGGTATTAATAGTTTGAGGATCTGTCAGCGAGCAGTCGTGGATCATATGTATGATTCGACAGTGCGAGGTGAGTTTCCTTACTGATTTTAGCAGGTCGAAGGTACCAATGCCAGCCCATGGTTTATATGTTAGGATGTTAGATGTCTGTGTGACTCTTGCATGTGTTATGGATGGTACGCTTACCAGGCAAGGCCAGATGCCAAGCGGGGCCTGATGAGTATATTGTATGTTAGTTATCAGTATGTGTTTTTATGATTACCGGTCAAGGCCCGATGCTGGGTGGGGCTCGATGACTGTATGGTATTCTATAGTCTTTGTGATTATTGCATGTGCTAGTAAGGCTATGTTTATATGATTATATGGTTATATTATTATGTGTGTATCGGGCGGGGCCCAATGTCAGGCGGGGCCTGGCGATTGACAGATCTGTAATCCGTGCGGGGCTTAATGTCGGGCGCGGCCCGATGCAATGTGGGACTTGAGATCGTGCGAGGCCCGATGGAGGGCGGGGGCCCAGTATGTGATTTATGTATGTGTGGTATGTGGTATCTTGGGGAACTCCTAATCTTTATGCTTATAATTTTTTGTTTATGTTTCAGGTGCTTCGGTTTTTTAATGGAAGAGCTCGGGATGATTATAGAGCACACACCACATGTTTATGTATTCTGTGATTTACTCTAATCTAAAAACGAAAATTTTATATCATTATTTTATGGAAATGATATGTATCTACGATTTACTAATCTAAAAACGAAAATTTTATATCATTATTTTTGGGACGTTACAGATAGCCTTGGTCGGTTAACTTTTAGATAGAGTCTTGAAGTATGGGCATGAGTGAATTTGTCAGGTTTAGCAATCGGCTAGGAATTCTGTATTCCTGTTATTTAGCAGGACAACGTGAAATCAGGAGATTTCGGATAGATCGAATATGCGAATTTTGGTTAGTAGGATGTGAGGTATATTGGTATGACATCAATGTTTGAGACTCGTGATTGGGAGCCATTTTCGTATTCGATAGCAAGCATTATTGGCGTTGGCGAATGGTCAGGGATTCTGCTTTCCTGTTATCAGTATGATAATATAGGATTGGAGGGGTTTTTGGTCGATTCGTATTGCGAACTCGAATTATTATAAATGTGGTCTGAATGGTTCTGTCTGTTTAGAACTCAGGCATGGTATAAGGTTTCAGATTTTGGATAAAGTAGTTGGATTTTCTCTTTGTTAGTTAAGGGCAACGAGTTAAGGTTCGTTTCTTCGTTAGGGTTTGTGAATTATCCTAAGATTGGTTTGGTAGCAGTATCAGAAGGTGGTTGTCCGTTGGAGATGATTTCTCTGTTTTGTTTTGGATTCAGTAAAGTTCAGTCGAGGTTTGTTGGTGCAATAAAGTAAGTTGTAAGGAATGATTTTAAGGACGAAATCTAGTTTAATTGGGGGAGAGTTGTAACACCTGTTTTCCAAATTGGTTTACCTTAAGACCTAGCAGGATCAAAGATGGAATTTCTGGTAAAAACTCCATGCCATGATGTAGTGCATGGGTGCCCATGATGTGGCATGAATTAAATGGAATGTGTCCATTTGATGTGTACCACGATGTGGCAGTAAGATGCCCACGATGTGACATCTTTTCTGGCCCAAGCCCATGATTTTAGGTAGACCTGGCAATTCCAGGCACAGATACACGAATCTGTGAGAGACACGACACACCACCAATACACGACACAAATACATATTGAAAATTAAGATAAAGATTATTTCTAATCGTGTAATCGTATCGTGTCAAATTCATGGCTGACACATTTTCATGACACGAATACACGATTTGCCAGGTTTAATTTTAGGGTTTCTCTCATATTTAAGCATCATGCTGGCATCATCCTCAACCTCCATCACTCTCAAACCTTAGAAACTCTAACCTTAATCCATTTTGGTGATTCTTGGCTAATTTCGATACTTTTGGTAACTTGAAAAATAAGAAGAAGGTGTTCTAGTGTGTTTATCCAGCAAGAAAGTGATGGGTTTTAGGCAAAACATACAATCTTATGTGTGCATGCAACCATAATTGAAGATCTACGTTTTCTCTAATTGAACATAGAATAATGAACAACAAAGTATAAACCCTTGATCTATGGATAATAATCCAAAATCACGTAATAGGGTTATGATACATACCTTTAAGATTGTTATTGTAAACAATCTTGAATCCTTGCTTGAAAGACCTTTGGTAGCAAGTGCCATAAATGTCGCGCCTGTAATGGTTCACAAACAAACTCAAGCAACCAAGGAATACTATATATATATATATATATATATATATATATATATATATATATATATATAGAGAGAGAGAGAGAGAGAGTAATAGAAGATAAATTTTGGCCCTTAGGCTCTTAGAGGAGTCATAACCGGAATTTAACCATAAATAGGGTTTATATAGGTGTTAGGAAGGTATTGGATAAGGTAGTTATCTCCAAGATAACCCTAATCCCTTAACTTCCCCCTTAAGGCATCCAAGGCACCCCTAGAAACTAAGGAAACCCTAGAGATAATCTAGATTTCATTCCCCCTCCTTAGGGAGGTTCTAGAATTACCCAATGCTCAACTATTGAACATTGTCACCTTTAGTCCTTGCAGTTTTAATTAATTCCTTTAACCCCAAAATTAATTCCAAATTAATTTCTGATTAAATATTAATTAAACAATATGATTTCTATTTAATATATTATTTCCATTAATAAATCATTTATTTTTATTTATAATTAATTGATTAACAAAGTAATAAATTAGTAAATCATTCTTCTCTTTCTAAAGGTTATCCTATTTAATTACCAGGTTTGAAGGCAACCTAAAAGAACTGTGATACTATTTTTTCAAGTATATACCATTTATAGTTATGGGCTTAGACACCTAATCCAACAGTCTCCCACTTGGATAAGTCTAATAACTATAATTTTCATTATAACAACCAAATTAATCAGCAACTTGTAGCTACCAAAAGCCGATGTCGAACTCTTACCCAGTCAGTTACGCATCCTTAAATAAGTGATCAAATATTCCGCCATTATACAAGATATCGTATGAACATGATACATTGATTATAATCATTCTCTCTCTCCAAGATTTGTTTCCCAATTTATGATTTATGATGACTGATATCAAACTACTAATTGAACACATCAACTAAGTCCAGGCTTGGCCAAGCGTTTTAGATGTCATCATCAAATCATCGAGGGGCCCACAGATAAGGCTTTTCCTGTTAGGGCAAAAGGAATGGATAAACTTCGACTTATATGCTTGTACTATTTATTCATAAAATCATGCACAACAATACGTTTTATAACATCAAGTTATTGATGCGTTTTTGTATTATCAATGCATAACTGACTTGTAAATAACAACTCGTATATCTCCATGAAGAATATAAGATATTATTGTCTCATAATTACTTGTGATAAAATCAATGAAGTAATTCTTTGAGCGTGGGTTAATCCAATACTTAAATCCCCATTTCAAAAGTACTCATGAATACTGCCGCAAACTATTGTTATGTCTAAACCCTTAGACATTCTACAGTCTGATTCATGACAGTCTTAATCCACTACTTCCAAAAGTATGATCGACTGTGGGTGTTTGAATAATCCAATTATTCAGGAAGTAAAACATGTGAAGTGAAACACAATAATAACCTAATTAACTGTGGTCTCAAAACTATTGAATATAAATAGAACACTTATTATTTAATCACAATATTAATTAGACTTTATTAATTGTATAATGTTCTGATTAATCAAAAAAACACTTGAATTAAACATTAGTCATGCCATGTTATAAACATGCACACTATGTCTCTCTATGGTCTTTCCTTTGTGAACAGATCAATTGGACATAATTCCAATGATGCTCATATCATAATTCCAAATCCTTAGTAAACGTGTAAGAATTCCAAATTTTTTGTCTCCACTAAATGTGTTAGAGTCTAACCTTGCATGCAATATCCTTTTGTGATGACATGGCGTCAAAGTCACCGAGACTTCGCCAACGATGCCACAAAATGCTTCATTGAAACTTTGTTAGTAAAACAATATCATGGTAACTCCTTGAACACCTTCCTTGCGTTAACGTTTCTAACTCACATGAAGATTTCAATAACCAACTTCTATTATGGAAATATTTCCATATTCCCATATGACCATTAATTCTAAACAAGAATAACCTCCACTCATAATTATTTCAATATTGTCTGTCCAAATACTATACTTCCAATTGTCCATAAGCAACCAATATTTTGGTAAACCTGAGACTGTTCTCGACAGTTATTTAACAGCTTTAGTCACATCTTGGTCGAGTCCTTTTTCCCTCTCAATGTCGTAGGCATTTGGACAAATCAGAACAAGTGAATATTATAGCATATGTAATCGATCTTATATACAAACCATATGGGATTCGATACATAATGTATTACATAAAGACATGATATCTGATCAGTCTCTTGCTATAATATTTCCATATATCAAATTTCCAATGTTGAATCATTTCAACATGATATTCATATATGTCTAAGACTAAGGTTTTATTAAATCTTTAATCTGAACTTTTTGATTTGAAATGAAGTATAAATGCTTTCTCCTTTAAATCTTTCTATAGCGAAACAATTTGAAAACTTTGCAATTTGCAAATTTGTAAACATTGTTTCCTACAAATAGTATTTCCAACCTGTGACACTTAACAAACAATTATGCTCCCACTAGCGTCAATTATGCTCCCACTAGCTATGACAAGTATCCAGAAATCAGGTGGACTTAAAGAAACCAATTCTATTGACTTTATTACTAAAGTTTAGATTTCTGACATGTGGTGCTTCGATTAGTCATCGTCTAGACTTCTCAATCTCATACACCTTGACTAGATAGCATATGTGTGTGTTTAAACCCTTTCAAAACTTATAGCCATATGTCCTGAATGTTCAAACTATTTCTTGCCATTTCTCACAATTCGAACTATGAAAAGGGATGCAATAATCATATGCGAATTGGAGAACGCAATTATGCCAATTGCTAACCATAACGATATTAACCAAATTTAAAAACTACTAGAGAAAGTGTTTCCTCATAATCATTTTCATGAATTAGAGTGAAACGTTTTGTCATTTAGATTTTACGATGTATGTGTTCCTATCCATGCAAAATTTTCATTTCCAACCTACAATCATAAAATAAGGTTGAGGACAAAAACAAAATGAAAATTAGGTCTCATGGATTGAACTTTTCTTAGTATTAATTTCTCGCCTTCTGGTAGCACAAAGGCCTACTAGCGCTTCCAAGTTGTCAAGCAGCTCACTTCCATTGACCAATGTACTATTACTAACAAATGTGTTCTGCCTTTTGCAGTCACATGAGAACCGTAGAACTCATAAGCATTGCCAACTCAACAGGAAGGTACATGGAACCAAGAATATGTCAACTTAACATGATAGGTTATCAACCTCATGTCGTGTGCTAGTGATAAAGAAAAGGTTCATTCTTGATTGACTCCTGAAACTCTTCAAAATCAAAAACACTCCCACTAACTTCATGACATATAAGTTTTTTTTGTTAAGGAACATTCCCCGACAAGCAAAAAACAAATATTCAAAAGTTAGTGTGGATTTTGACAAGAAACACTTCACTGAATTGGTCATAGTCTATCCTTTGTTTTAACCAAAACATCACAACTACCAATTCGAAATGTGCTAGAGTAAGAAAACATTTCTACTCCACATTTCGTGAGGTGTTATAAACCTACTTAGTTTGAAATAAGCTTCAAGATACGATTTGTATTTACTAGAGTATGACTCTAAAACTTGATTGGAAACGAAGTATGACTCATCTCTCGATTAAACCATTTCAATAATATTTGATTCCTCTTCCTAGTTGAAACAATTTCACTAATATGTTCTTCGAGGATCAATTTGGACATGGTTCCACAATCATTAAGATGATCATAAAACATGATACCAAAGTACTATCCTTTCTTTTTTATCTTTCTGCCTAATTGATTCTTCATATTCGATCTCCTACCCTTTGAAATTTTTTCAAAGTTTTCAGAATTATGCTTAATCTTATATGCATAATCATATTTACTAAACCATCAGTAAATCATGAAGAATAGACTTATCATCCTTTGTGGAGGATCTGACTAGTGCATATCAGTATGTACTAAATCCATTTGTCCTTCACTTTGACTCACATAAACATGTGATCAATGAATTAGTCTAAATCTTCTAAAGGTCAAGATTCTCATACATCACACAATTCGAATTATATGACTCCAAATTTCTATCCAATTGAAACTTGGGTGATGAGAATTCCTTTTCACTTGGTCAATCATGACATTACCACAAACGATATAATTACGAATCACATCCATAGTTATCATTGCTAATAATAGAAATATAACCACCAATTTTCACAAATGCCATTGCAAGAAAATATAAAGTAAACAGGATAAAAACAAAATTCACTTTAGTGATAATGAGCGGAAAAATTTTGTCCTTACAATACAAATATATGAAAACTATGTTTCTACATATTTCCTAAGCAATCTATTAATCTATCTTAACTCCTAAGTAGCAGGTTCCAAAAGCTGATCATCGAACCATGCGACTGAAATTCATCTCTCACGATCAGATTCAGCTTACTCTTCTTAAGCTTCCTTCTTTCTCTTAGATCATGCAAAACTTCAAAATGTGATTATCACATCATGTAATAAGCATCTACAAATAGGAAGTTAATACAATAGAGTTAGATAGTTAATGTACCTGAAGTAGAGTCATACAACTTGACTTTACTATCTCTGCGATCTTTCAGGTAGTCGAGGAAGCTCCACATCCAATGTCCCTTCAATTGGAAATAGAAGCATATGGACTCTTCAGGAATGACACATGGGACAATCTCAGAATTAGCCTTTCTCTTTAACATATGGTCAAACAGTTTGACCTTGGCCAGTCCCTTTCCATTGGGAAAAGAAACCTTTTCTGGACTACCAATGTTGCCATTGTCAATGTCCATGGAAACTTTGGACAAAAATCCTTCAAACATTTTTGCTTGATTTGTGCTCTTAAGCATTTCTGCTTCAGTAGCAATCAACCTATATGTTAGATCAATTAGGGTCATGTCGTGGTCCCTCTTTTAGAAGTCTTTAATGAGCTAACTATATGATTCAGGTAGCGAAACTAGAACCAAGTCAATGGCCAACTCCGTTGGAAAAACTATTGGATAAGGTGTCTAAGTCCATAACTATATTTAGTATGTACTTGACCCGGTTTGTCATGGTCCATTTGGGTTGCATGGCATCATAACAATTAGATAGACAAAATGAGAAAAGGACACTTACGGTTTGTTGATATATTATAAGTTCTAATATATTAATATGAAATCATATTATTTAATTAGTATTGATCAAGAATTAATTTGGAATTAATTTTGTGATAAAAAAGAGACTAATTAAATATATGGAGGTTGATTTGTAAATCATTCATTCTTATATAGTGGGCTTATGGTCCATGATTCACTAGATTGAGCTGGGACCCATTGGGTGCTCCATGGATGCTCCATGGAGGTTAAAATCCATGGATCATGGAGGAAATGAAAAGTCATGCACATTAGGGTTTGCATGGTGTAACCCTACATGTGACACACTATATATGAAACCTCATGGTAAGCAAAATCGGCCACTAAGACAAGAACAAGGAGGGCTAGCCGATTTTGAGTGAAAGTGATATTCTCTCAAGTTCTTCCAAGGGTTGTGGTGTTGTGTGAAACATTTGAGGCATCACATTTGGGGTGCTAGGCTCAGAAGGTCTTAAAGAATCCAAGCTACAAGAAAGGTATGTCATTTTACTAGTTTTTATATTACAAGTACCCCATGCCATGCTAGTTAGGATGAGAACCTTGGAAAAATCAAATTTGCATGAATAATAGAGAAAACATAGATCCAAGGTTTCTAGGGTTGCATGTACACCATAGGAGTGTTAGAATGCTCAAAACCCATCAAAAACGATACCCAACATCCCCAATCTGTCAATATGTGATTTCATTTTCAGAACATGCACACATACAGACTTTCCATCTTGATGTTTACATGCCAATAGGGCTTGAGTAGTTTCGTACTTGTCAACTTGAAGAAGACATTACTTAGGGAGAGTCACTGGAGGAGGTGGAGGAAGAGTTGGAGAAGCATGATTTCTAGTTCCACCATTGCTTGAAAGGGAATATTCTTTCACCTTGAACCACATTTGGAAGATCATCTTCAGAAAGAGAAAGAAAAACATTTCTAGAAGGACAAGAAAGGCCATTGTTGTCTGGACTTGACATCTTAAAAGGGAGATAAGAGAATTCAAGTTAGTTGATTTTAATCCTTAAAATTAACCCCAAAAACTTAAATTAAGGCTAGGTGTGACAACCCAAGTTTGTTCCGTTACACTTCCCCGTTACCGTTAACGGAATATCCCCTTTTGTAAAAAGTTCATTAATTAGAGGCCGCCAATTAAATAAATATTTCATTATTTATATCTTTATGTCGTTAAGTCGTGATAAGAGAAATAAAAACTCGTAATAAACATTTCCATTTAATTGGAAAAAGTTAGTTCTTATTTTCACGACCACTAAATCGGGTGCGACCAAAAGCCCGTTTAACGACAGTATCGGGTAGAATATCACGGAGCTCCAACTCCCACCCATATATAAAGGGGAGTAAACCCCATTTTGAGCCTTTTCCACCCTCTCTCTCTCTATATATACTCTCTCTCTAGACTCGTTTTCGACTCCAAAACCGCGATTCCCGACTCCTAAACGTAAGGCCATCAACCCTAACTTATTCTAAGCATGCTTTATTGTTGTTAAAACCCAAAAATCGGACTTAGAAGCTGTTAGAATGGAGTTTACAGCCTAAGAGCCTCGTTAGGCCGTAAACCCCTAAAAAGAGGCCAAAATAACCCAAAAATGTCCCTAAAGGCTTGGAAACTAGTTGGGGGTTTAGCCTAGGAGTGTTTAAATAACAAAACACAAGGTTTTAGGGCACAAAAGAGAGTTTATGGCCCAAGCGCATGCTTAGGCCGTAAACACCTCTTAAACTTGCAAAAGTGCTCCAAAAACACTCCTAAAACACCCTTGGACTTAATACATAAATTAGGGGCATACCATTTAGGGTTTAGATCATTTAAACACAAGGAAAGGAAGGATGAAAAGGAGATTACGGCCCAGACATGTGTCAAGGCCATAAACATCCCAAACCATGCCAAGATGTTGGTTTTTATCCCCCAAATGGCCTTAGACTATCATTATAAATTACTACGGATGGAATAGGGTCTTGAAACTTCCATAAAATCAAGGAATAAGAGTTCACGGCCGTGAACGCCCATAGGGGTGGTTCATGGGTCGTAAACTCCCCAATGATGCCCTTAAAGACCCTAAACTCATTCATACCATTTAGATTTGGACCTAGAATAATTCCACAAGAAAGTTAAGGCCTTAAAACACCCTAGAAACCCCTCACCATGAGTTTACGGCCGTAAACTCATGGGGAGTTGTCCCTGGGCCGTAAACACCATAAGGTGAGTTTACTCTTGAAGAGTAAACTCCATTCCTAAGCCATTTGAGCCTTTAAATGTTACCCGGGACACCCCAAACACTTAACCAAAGTGTTTTCCGCTCCTTTGAGTGCGTATACGTGTTGAATTAGTATTAGATATACTAATTGTATGTGAACATATGTTATCATATGTTAAACAGGTCATTGAGTGTGTTCGAGTCTTTGCTTGACACTGAACACCCAACCGGCACCTTCGTCGGATCCACTTACGCCAGGTGAGTTCATACCCCTGGATGAACCTTTGAATGTTTTTACATGTTTTATAGGGGGGAATACAAGTTAAACATGCCAGTTATCATATCAATCACATGTGATTGATAACCCGCATGCACAAGGATTTACCACACTGTAAATTGTTTTACCGAGTAGGATACTATAAATGGTTTTCTAAAATGTTTTCACTTGTTCAAAACTCTTACTTATACTGTTTATTCAAAGTTTCATTTCAAACTGGTTTATGAAAGGTTTTCAAAGAATTTCTACAGGTTTTCAAATTTATTTTACCAAAGAATACCAAAATGTGATTTTCCTAAGTATAAAGTTTTTCCAAGGTTTTCATCAAATTTCTCTTTCACGTCGTATACTTATACTTGTTAGTTACCGCTGCTTCACTTTCACTTATTGTAAACTCCTACTTGATAACTCTTTCACTTCCTGATACGCTTATACCTGTTATTGCCTCTATTTCGCTTATACTTGTAGTCACTTATACTTGTTAGACGCTTCTACTTCACCAGTTGTCGTTTCCACTTCGTGATACACTTATACTTGGTACACTTATACTTCACGAATCGGTTATCCCACACTGTATGATTTCACACCACGATTCGGATATTCCACACTATTCGATTTCACACCACGATGATATGTTTCCACTTGATACACACCCAGTCGTAGTTAGATGTATGTCTGTGCTTGTATAGGTACATATAAGTAATAATTGAAAGACTTAGGAAGGCTCGTCCGCCGTATTTCCTTTTCTTCGTTGAGATGTGGTCTGGTGGGATCGGATGGCCGTCCGAAGGTCGTTTGGTACATTAGTTATATATTATGTATACGAGTATAGACGTACAGGTATGCTCTAGTCAGTTCAGTTATGAGTCTCTACCTCTAGTTCAGCACTTACATTAGAAACCCACTACCTACTAGAAACCCACTACCTACTATTTGGAAGTCATTACCCACTATTTAGGATGCATCTTCGGGACACGGCATTCTCCGTCGTTTAGTTGGTAACCAGAGTCTCCTATAGGGAGAGCGGACATTATGTGTATAGATCTATACGGGATTCACACCCCCGCACCCTGACTGCTAGCTACAGTCCACGGCCTACCAAGCCAAGGGGTGACAAATGTCGCATTATATAGACGCTTGTAGGGCGTCTGGTACTCTAGTGTCGGTTAGTATGGTTACGAGTATCCCGGGTTACCTTATAATTCATGGCCTTAAGGTAACGGTATTTCATCGGCAATTTACACTGTATGCTGGTAACTCATTTTCAGAGTCACACTGTTTTGACCTTGCAAGATGTATCTTTCATTTAATATTGTCTGCGGTCTGTATTCTCTGTTTTGACCCTGCAAGATGTATCTTTCATTGATACTGTCTGCGGTCGGTATTCACTGTTTTAGACCTTACCAGTTGTACCTTTCATTTGGTACCTTCTGGGGTCCGTGTCTCCATTTGTTAGACAGAACCAGGCATGTCGTTCGTTCGATACTCTCCTGGAGTCTATGATTCCTTTGCCTTAGTCAGCAGTCCTCACTGCTGAGGCATATGTTATTTCCCTGACTTCTCTTGCTTTCTTTAATAATCAAATTCAGTACTTTGATAATGATAGAGATTAAGGGAAAACTACTTTTTACCACATAACTACGTCTAGTCTTGGTAGAAGGTTGCTTTTATTAAAGAAAATATAGGATTTTCTAGAAAGAACTCTAATACACTGTAAACTGTTAAACTACTACATTATAAAGTTATATGAATAAAATGTCACTAATTACTTATGAACTCACCAGCATTTGTAAAAATGCTGATACTCGCTTTTCAAATAACTTGTATTCTCAGGTTAGCATTAGATAGGTACATCCCCGGAGGTGTTGATGAAGATAGCTTAGTACCATGCTGTACTTATTATATTTGCTTGTATACTTTGATACCTTGAAATGTAACCATGTAAAATTATTACTATTAATGCAATGTATTTTTTGTACTTTGATTACTATAATGCATGTGTTGTGATACTTGACATGACATCATCGACCCCACAACGTTTCCGCCGTTCCGGTTTTGGGGTGTGACAGATTGGTATCAGAGCATTGTTTATAGTGAGCTAAGTATATCAATTCATAAAAGATATACAGCCTATAAATACAAAGGGATAAAACACTCTGACCAAGAATTATATTTTAAATATAACCATATTTTACCAAAGTATAAGAACATCCAAAACCTTAACACCCGAACAAAAGTATCACAAGAAGAACAATAATAAAAGTCTTCACATGTTGAGCATTTCCGTCAAAACTGGGCAGTTATGTAATCGTAAGCTGGAATAAATGTAACCTGATCAACTACATTTATTCGAGATGCGATGAACATGTGCTTGGGAGTGATAGTGGTGTTGCAACAGGTCTGAAACTTACCAACTAGGAATGCTAGAGCCAAACATAAAGTTAAAATACTATAGGAGTATTTTGGAACACTAAAAGATTCACACTAATCCCAGAATCATATTCAGAAAATAAGAAACACAAACAAGAAATTAAAATACCATAGGGGTATTTTAGGATACATAGATAACCTTGTGTGAAGAACTAAAAAGATCCTTATTGATATACCTACAATTACAGAGGGTACACTCCCAAGGTTATATATAATAAGGATCCCATAGGCTAAGAATGTGTGGTTTCGCCCTATTTCCTTTTCCTCGTTGGGATGTGGATCTAGAGTAGTATCACATATTCGAAGGCCTATTGGATCTAAGCTATATATGATTTGTATACCCTGTGTAATTGTAGCAGGACTCAGTATGGATCACTCAGTGAAATGCTAATAATCTCTTAGGATTCTTTAGACATTTCCATTCTCGCATGAACCCTATAGAAAACCTTATCCACTTCAATACTCAGCAGAAGAGTTGATTCCGACCCCGAAGAAGTTCATTGAGAAGATTTCCGGTTCGGAAATAAATGAACTAGGTCGAGACTATTGAATTCACCAAGTGCCTATATCTTCTTAGGGACATCGGTGAGAAATTCGCTTAAACTTCCGAGATTTCCAGTCATCCATCATGAAGTGATGACACCTAGAGTCGGATTCGGAAGTAAGGCGGAGAAGAGATTCAATATGTCCATGCGAGGAGAGAACCCTAGGTAACTACCCGAAGGAAACCAATGTCGATACCAGTCAAAGATACGAGGCAGACAGAAGGAGCCAGTACATGGAACCCGAGAAGTGTCTTTTCCTCGTATTTGTCACGCTAATACACCCATAAAATAATACAAATTAGTGAGTTAGTGGTTACACTACTCATGCTATGTGTTAGGTAAAATCGTCGTTTCCCGTTGCCAGTTACACGATTAGAGCGGATCCCCGCACCTCCCTTGAGGGTATTTAGCCATAAGCCTTCATAAGCCTCTCTTTCCGCGGTTTTGTTCCGAACTGTTCTCAAATCTCTCCAGGCCGGAGAGTGAAACCTTTCCCAGTATAAAGGTAACTTAGTAGGAACGACTCACATCTTATGGCATTTTCCTATACTCATACTCCTTCCTTGATTACCAGGACTACATCATAGGGATGTAGGTCGACACTCAGACAACCAGTACCCGAGGCACGGGAAAAATTTATGCCTAATACATTCAGGACAGAAATGTTCAGGGTTAGCCATCGTCTCTCATTATCTTGTATTCCTTTCCGTGTAGGAAAAACCATGCCTCCAAAGAAGCGTAACCAGTCCACAGGCAAGAAACCTACACTCTTATTCGATGAAGCTACGTTCCAAGCTGCAGTCTCAGCAGCCGTAGCAGCTGTCATGGCTCACCTAAATGCTAACAACGCCAATGTTAGCAAGGTACCTGTCGGGATTTCCGATCCTAGCAACGGACAGTAGCAACCAACACCCTCATACCCAGTCACCCAAGAACCTCAACCGAACCCACTAAAGAGAAAACTCAAGATTGAAGAGGGAAGTACCTCAGCTCAAGGACTTTCCGAAGGGCAACGATCTGCGACAGCTAAAACTCCTGTCAATCCTTCCCTCCCGACTTCAAGAAGACCAAACCTAGGAGACCTCCCCCACTGCAGTAAGTGCAGATACCATCATCATGGTGTCTGCCGGGAACTCATATGTGCTAGGTGCAACATGAAGGGGCATACTGCTCGTGTATGTAGAACTCCAGTGGAGCGTATTGCATCAATCACCAATGTGACGGCCAATCCAGTTTGACGACTATGTGGTGAGATTGGACACTTCAAAAGAGATTGCCCAACTGAAGGAAACAACAAGGACACAGGAGGAGCCTAACTTTACTGCTTAGGGAGAAGCATCAGGGAACCAGGAAGATTTTGTACGTCTTTTGATCTCAGATAACAAAACCGAAAACATTAAAAGACTAATTCAAATGTAAATATTTTCACCAATAAGGCGAAAGTCACAGCACTGTTATAAAATTTAAAAATTCATTTGGTAAAACTATAATGGCTAAACACATACGTTACGGTCATGTATAGTTAAGATGGATAGACCTAGAGTGAGTGAATGCCGCCTCATTTCCTGTTCCTCGTTTGGTTGTGGATTTAGGGCAGAGTCGCTCAGTCAACAGTCCTCCCCACCTTAACTCTACATGACTAGTATATGTTAGGCGATTATAGAAATGCCTCGTGAGAATCCATTCATGAAAAGGTACTCTACTCAGAAACACTTAGGACTCTCTATAGTTCCGCGTCGACTCTATCGGTCCAAGTATCCGCGGTAGTGATACACAAGATGAAACCCGAGACGCCTAGAACTTGTGTGCCTGTTTGGCACATGACTCTATCGATCTTCATTATATATCATGTCGGAATGTGCCAACTTCGACGACTCTACTGATCATGGTTCGACTTCGTGCGACCATGTGTACATCCTTAGTGCTGTGTAAAAAGAACTTTCTCCGTAGCCATGTCGGCAAATAAAGGTTCTCCCGAACCTAAACCTAACACAAATAATCAAACCTAATACTATCCTTTAATCGTCCCTCTTATTTCAAACCGTCCGAAGTACCCAGGATAGGGGTACCGCGCGCTGATAACCAACCCTCCTTAGACAAATAGGAACCGAAGTGAAAGACACTACATGCATTCCGGAAGACGATAACCAACCGAAGCATACTTCGTAGATTCTCTGGAAAGACCCTTCGCACCTCACACATCAGGTTCATGAACCCAAAGGACAGAACTCATAAGGAATGACCACTACAACCAGGTACATGCATAAAGTTGGTATACAATTGAGATCAAAAAGATTTAAGGTGTGTGTTTCCTCCCTACTCCCTGTTCCTCGTTGGGTTGTGGGTTTGGGGTGGAGTCGCACAGCTGAACATCCTACCGACCTCAATTATATACGGCTTGCATACACCAAGTATTAGTGGTTGAGCCAAGTATGAGCACTTCCACGAACCTCATAGCAGAGCCCTTCATCCTATTCCATGAAATAGGAACTGGAGTCAGGAGAACCACTGCGGGTTGAGCTACTATAATGACCACAAATCCGAAATTTGTTGGCATGTCGGCTAAGCCCACATAGTAGCTAACACCCTCAGTTAGTAAAGAGATTAAAGATCCGAGTGATGAGAATCTATACTCACTAGAGTTGACCTAGACAGAGAAACTTAGAACCTTCGAAGGAGTAGTTGCAGTAGATGCCCGCACTACTCAGGCACTTCGTCCACCCCGTTATAGACGAGTAGTGCCTATGATCCTCCACCCTCTTGCATGGAGGAAATCGTCGTCGCCCTGTAGACGATAGAATACATTTTCCGAAGTGAACACTAGGATACCGAGAGCCACAGGATAACCTTCGCAACCAGGAATACTTGATCAAAGTGCGAAAGTGGTGGCGTAAGCCTCATGACCCAGATCCCGGAGAGATTATAGACTTGACGCCAGCCTTGGTGTTAGTCGCGGGGTTATGCAGGAGCATGCGCTTTCCGCACTAGAATAAACCAAAGACTCGGAGAGTCATTGGACTACTAGGTGTGCCACGAATGCTACCTCACGCCGAAATAGTAGAATCACCTCCCGAAATAGTCTAACACTCGTCTGGGGAAACCCTATCTCCCCGACGCTGAGGGTTTCCGTATATCAAGATTCGTTAATGTAACATCATTTTGCACAAGCTTGAGATAGACAGTCTTTAGCAATCAGATAACCATAGTCACGCAACCCACTCAACGACTCAGAAAGTCTCTAACAGCCAGTTGATAGGAAACGCGAAACCAAAGACCACCCGAGCGTCCTAAGAACCAACCTGAAGGACTACCCATCCAGTACGAGCGAGAACGTTAGCAACTTCGGAATGGTGATCACGCCACTGATGATCTTGCCTTAGAAGTACACTATGTTCTAAGTACTGAAAAGCTATACCATTCCGAGAGCTTAGGTCCATATGGGAATCCTCATGGGATTTCGTCCAACCTTCGACAGACCACTACTCCCTTCCGGATATTCCACAAGATTCACACCCGATCGATCCACTTCTTAGACTTGATACGTGTTTACCCGACGTCACTCTTCTTACCCCACTCGTTGTGATAGAAACCATTGAGAACCCTAACCTCATAGATACACCAGTCGGAACCCACAAGCTACACGAGATGAAATCCGCATTCCGTATGTAAAGTCCTGTTGGAATGACAAACACAGATCATAGTTCACTTGGGAATGCGAGGACAAACAGTATAGGAAGTGCTCTCTTACCGCTACTTGGCCATTCATACCAACTTCCTTGCCTAGGCCTGAATTTCGGGACGAAATTCCCTCTAACGGGGGGATGATGTGACAACCCAAGTTTTTTTCCGTTACACTTCCCCGTTACCGTTAACGGAATATCCCCTTTTGTAAAAAGTTCCGTTAATTAAAGGCCGCCAATTAAATAAATATTTCATTATTTATATCTTTATGTCGTTATGTCGTGCTAAGAGAAATAAAAACTCGTAATACACATTTCCATTTAATTGGAAAAAGTTAGTTCTTATTTTCACGACCACTAAATCGGGTGCGACCAAAAGCCCTGTTTAACGACAGTATCGGGTAGAATATCACTGAGCTCCAACTCCCACCCATATATAAAGGGGAGTAAACCCCATTTTGAGCCTTTTCCACCCTCTCCCTCTATACTCTCTCTCTAGACTCGTTTTCAACTCCAAAACTGCGATTCCCGACTCCTAAACGTAAGGCCTTCAACCCTAACTTATTCTAAGCATGCTTTATTGTTGTTAAAACGCAAATATCGGAGTTAGAAGTTGTTAGAATGGAATTTAGGGCCTAAGAGCCTCCTTAGGCCGTAAACCCCTAAAAAGAGGCCAAAATGACCCTAAAATGTCCCTAAAGGCTTGGAAACTAGTTGGGAGTTAAGCCTAGGAGTGTTTAAACAACAAAACACAAGGTTTTAGGGCACAAAAGAGAGTTTATGGCCCAAGCACATGCTTAGGCCGTAAACACCTCTTAAACTTGCAAAATGGCTCCAAAAACACTCCTAAAACACCCTTGGACTTAATACATAAATTAGGGGCATACCATTTAGGGTTTAGATCATTTAAACACAAGGAAAGGAAGGATGAAAAGGAGTTTACGGCCCAGACATGTGTCAAGGCCGTAAACACCCCAAACCATGCCAAAATGTTGGTTTTTATCCCCCAAATGGCCTTAGACTATCATTATAAATTACTAGGGATGGAATAGGGTCTTGAAACTTCAATAAACTCAAGGAATAAGAGTTCACGGCTGTAAACTCAAATAGGGGTGGTTCATGGGCCGTAAAATCCCCAATGATGCCCTTAAAGACCCTAAACTCATTCATACCATTTAGATTTGGACCTAGAATAATTCCACAAGCAAGTTAAGGCCTTAAAACACCCTAGAAACCCCTCACCATGAGTTTACGGCCGTAAAATCATGGGGAGTTGTCCCTGGGCCGTAAACACCATAAGGTGAGTTTACTCTTGAAGAGTAAACTCCATTCCTAAGCCATTTGAGCCTTTAAATGTTACCCGGGACACCCCAAACACTTAACCAAAGTGTTTTCCGCTCCTTTGAGTGCGTATACGTGTTCAATTAGTATCAAATATACTAATTGTATGTGAACATATGTTATCATATGTTAAACAGGTCATTGAGTGTGTTCGAGTCTTTGCTTGACACCGAACACCCAACCGGCACCTTCGTCGGATCCACTTACGCCAGGTGAGTTCATACCCCTGAATGAACCTTTGAATGTTTTTACATGTTTTATAGGAGGAATACAAGTTAAACATGCCAGTTATCATATCAATCACATGTGATTGATAACCCGCATGCACAAGGATTTACCACACTGTAAATTGTTTTACCGAGTAGGATACTATAAATGGTTTTCTAAAATGTTTTCACTTGTTCAAAACTCTTACTTATACTGTTTATTCAAAGTTTCATTTCAAACTGGTTTATGAAAGGTTTCCAAAGAATTTCTACAGGTTTTCAAACTTATTTTACCAAAGAATACCAAAATGTGATATTCCTAAGTATAAAGGTTTTCCAAGGTTTTCATCAAATTTCTCTTTCACGTCGTATACTTATACTTGTTAGTTACCGCTGCTTCGCTTTCACTTATTGTAAACTCCTACTTGATAACGCTTTCACTTCCTGATACGCTTATACCTGTTATTGCCTCTATTTCTCTTATACTTGTAGTCACTTATACTTGTTAGACGCTTCTACTTCACCAGTTATCGTTTCCACTTCGTGATACACTTATACTTGGTACACTTATACTTCACGAATCGGTTATCCCACACTGTATGATTTCACACCACAATTCGGTTATTCCACACTGTACGATTTCACACCACGATGATACGTTTCCACTTGATACACACCCATTCGTAGTTAGATGTATGTCTGTGCTTGTATAGGTAAATATAAGTAATGATTGAAAGACTCAGGAAGGCTCGTCTGCCCTATTTCCTTTTCTTCGTTGAGATGTGGTATGGTGGGATCGGATGGCCGTCCGAAGGTCGTTTGGTTCATTAGTTATATGTTATGTATACGAGTATAGACGTACAGGTATGCTCTAGTCAGTTCAGTTATGAGTCTCTACCTCTAGGTTAACACTTACATTAGAAACCTACTACCCACTAGAAACCCATTACCCACTATTTGGAAGTCATTACCCACTATTTGGGATGCATCTTCGGGACATGGCCTTCTCCGTCGTCTAGTTGGTAACCAGAGTCTCCTGTAGGGAGAGCGGACATTGTGTGTATAGATCTATACGGGATTGACACCCTCGCACCCTGACTGCTAGCTACTGTCCACAGCCCACCAAGCCAAGGGGTGACAAATGTCACATTATATAGACGCTTGTAGGGCGTCTGGTACTCTAGTGTCGGTTAGTATGGTTACGAGTATCCCATGTTACCTTATAATTCTTGTTCTTAAGGTAACGGTATTTCACCGGCAATTTACACTATATGCTGGTAACTCATTTTCAGAGTCACACTGTTTTGACCTTGCAAGATGTATCTTTCATGTGATACTGTCTGCGGTCTGTATTCTCTGTTTTGACCCTGCAAGATGTATCTTTCATTGATACTGTCTGCGGTCGGTATTCACTGTTTTAGACCTTACCAGTTGTACCTTTCATTTGGTACCTTCTGGGGTCTGTGTATCCATTTGTTAGACGGAACCAGGTGTGTCGTTCGTTCGAGACTCTCCTGGAGTCTATGATTCCTTTGCCTTAGTCAGCAGTCCTCACTGCTGAGGCATATGTTATTTCCCTGACTTCTCTTGCTTTCTTTAATAATCAAATTCAGTACTTTGATAATGATAGCGATTAAGGGAAAACTACTTTTTACAACATAACTCCGTCCAGTCTTGGTAGAAGACTGCTTTTATTAAAGAAAATATAGGATTTTCTGGAAATAACTCTAATACACTGTAAACTCTTAAACTACTACATTATAAAGTTATTTGAATAAAATGTCACTAATTACTTATGAACTCACCAACATTTGTAAAAATGCTGATACTCGCTTTTCAAATAACTTGTATTCTCAGAATAGCATTAGACAGGTACATCCCCGGAGCTGTTGATGAAGATAGCTTAGTACCATGCTGTACTTATTATATTTGCTTGTATACTTTGATACCTTGAAATGTAACCATGTAAAATTATTACTATTAATGCAATGTTTTGTTGTACTTTGATTACTATAATGCATGTGTTGTGATACTTGACATGACGTCATCCACCCCAGAACGTTTCCGCCGTTCCGGTTTTGGGGTGTGACACTAGGATCCATATTTTCTATTTAAATTCTGAAGAGGGATGTCGTAATCAAATTTGAATCTATTTTAGGTAGGTAAAGTATTTACCAATTTCAATCGTATGAAACTCCTAGATCTTTTTAGATTCATTGAACTATTCAATGACATGTTTAATCTGGATTATGCTCTCACTTTGTGACTGCGATGCCGAGTATCACAAACGAGATGTGAATAATCATGCAAATTAGCTTGGTACTCTCGATGTAATTTATCATCTGAAATTAACATGTCGGTTAAGCATACGTGCTTAATTAATTTAATGATAATTTACAAGACACCCATTGCCAACAATATTAGTCCCATATTAGTGTGTCGGTTAACCACACACGCTCCACTAACGACCAATAAGGTGTAATCTGTAATTTCATGGGTTAGCATCAAATTCACAGTTTTCCTAAAGTAAGTAAGAATGGAATTTTAGAAAATGGTTTAGTTACTTTATCATTATACTTTTAATGAGGATTAATTTTCCTATCGAACGCGTTCGGCTAACGACCCGCCACCATACAAGAGAGTGGTGGGTAAGAATGAATACCCAATGGCGGTCATTTTACACGCTGCTTCCTTAGACTTCCCTTATAGTATAGCTTCGTGAATAAGGCGTACTAGCGGTTCGACTGACTTTTCTTTTATATATAATATATATTAAACTCTTAATTATATATAAAGTATAAGGTGAATTTTAAACATTTTAAAATTTAAAGGGTTTAATCTTTTAATTTAATTAAATTTAAAACATATATCGATTTATTAATTATCCTTTAATTAAATTATCAACAAAATCCATAAGAATGTAATTTAGGGTTTAAATTTTAAATTTCAAAAATTCAAATTTTAATTTAAATCTTAAACAACCCTAAAATTAACATTAATTATTAAGTCCAATTAATAATCAAATTAAATATTTAGTAACCAACTGTGGATATATTAATTATCCTTTAATTAAAAAATAAATTAAATTATTAATCATATCCATAAGGATAATTATAATTAAATAAAATCAACATTATCCAATTCATAATATCTCCTAACATTTAGGTCTTATTTAACTATCTAATATTACCAAAAATCTGATTATGGTAGATTTAATAAAAGATAATTACCAAATATTAACCAAATAAATCAAGTTAGTCAAGAAAATCTGAAATCAAGATTTGGCATACAAACACGTCGTGTTGCAGTCCAACTCGTCAAGTTCGTGGAATAACAAGACGAATTCGAAGAACAAAATGACGATTATGTTTTCTCCTCCTTGTTCAGGTTTATATTAGTATCATTTTAGTAGAAAACTAAACCTAGTTGTAACATCCATAAAATTCATAAAAATTTAAAACTTTTTCAAACATCCAAAAGCCATTAGTTATTACAAAATGTTTTCAAAATAGTTTCATATCAGAGAATCCCAGAAATCAAAATCATAAAATTTGAGGTGGTGCACGATCAAGCCTTCGCTTTCCCGTGATCATCCGATGTACCTAAAACAAAATCCAAAACTGTAAGCCCGAAGCTTAGTGAGTTCTCCGAAAATACCAACGCCATACAAACAAGAACAATATCATAACGAACATCATGAATATAGAGACTTTAGTATAATTGGACCGCCTCACCGGCCTTCAGTCTATCTGGCCCACTCTCAGAACCTTCAGCATGTCTGACTGCCCTACCGGGCCTTCAAGCTATCAGGATCGTTCTCTGGGCCTTCGGCCTGACTACAGCACCCCGACATGCCTTCACTCTATCCGGGCCGTCGTGGGTCTGTTGGCCTAGAGCACAAAGCAGGACCACCTCAACCTAACCGAAAACACACAATCAATACATACATATCAAACGCTAGCTAGCACGTACAAACAATCATACAGATCTAACAGATCACTAATCATAGCATCATCCTATATACAAAGATATAAATCTAATAGATTACTAAGAATATCACCATCCTATATACCAGGATACAGATCTAACTAATCACTAAGCATATCATCATGCAATAACCAGGATAACAATGCAAAAAGGGTCGACCTTGGTGCCTTCTGTAAGGTCCTAAAACGGATTTTTACAAATGGTCGAGCAATCAAACAATCAAAAGAAACTAGAATATGAGTAGAAGAAGAGAAATCAAGCTTGCACACGTTTATTACTGAAAAACGTCCGGTACAACTCGATATACTAGGCCATGAACTCTGTGGCATCAACAACCAATAATGACCTAAACAACGTCTATTTATAGTGTACTTGGGCCGGAAACTGGGTTTACGGCTGTAAACTCACTACAGGGCCGTAAACTCCGTAAACAGGTTTACGGCTGTAAACTCACTACAGGGCCGTAAACTCACTAACAACCTACCAAAACACAATAAAGAGTCAAAAGAACTATTACAATGAAAGCCTAGACCAAACCACTAACTGGACCCTTCAATCTCCCCCTTGGTTTGGTGCTAGCTTGAACTCAGTCTTTGTCGACCACCATTACATCTGACTTCCCCATTGCTCCGTTCCATATCTGTTTGTTAATGATATCAACAACCATAGACATATATTCTTTGGTAGCTGGCTCAAAGATGTCTTCAGCAACTTTGATCTGATGATGGCTCAGTTGATGTATATCCCATTTGCCAAACTGAAGCAGGTCTCTTTTGTCATATAAGCGAATGCATCCTTTTCAAGTTTTATGACAGCAGAGGCTGTAGTTTCATCAAACACCCAGTACAGCATGGATCGTAGAGATCCATTTGGATGATTCTGAAGAATAGGCATCTGGTTTACTTGATTGGTAGCAAGCCACATAACAGATCGAAGAGGTTGATTGGTTGTGGGATCAATTACACTTGGGTATACTTTAATAATCGACTCTGCAGTCTTCATTTAAGGATAACCCATAAGTAATTGATGTTCCGAGAAATGCTTGAACCGTGCAGCCTTGGGATTCTAATATGGATTTGCAAAAGGAGCCTTTGATAACTCTGAAAGATCAACTCTGGTCCAAGAATTGAAATCATGAGCATCTTTATACAATTCAATGTTGCCACTCTTCCGTCTCACGATCCACATATTTAAAGTGTCGTGAAATCCCCAAGAGATGATCCTTGACCTATCACCATATGCATTTCTAAAACGATTCTCTCCAAGATCTGTAAAAGTGATGTTGGGTTAATCCCCAGGAGCATTCTGATCCGAACTCCTTTTAAACAAAAATTGACCCTTCTCAGCAGATTCGGCAAGTTTTGCACGTTTTAAGGCCACAACACTCGGAGCTTGAGCTGACTCCTCCTCAAATTGATCTACAACACGATATGTTTGAGCAAATGTCACAATGGGTTGAGCTTGAATATGCAGATTGATCCTTGACTTATCAGCAGATGTCATGAACTTGTGACCAAGTTCCTCTTCTAGATTTTTCTTTAAATCAAAGTATCCTTAGGTGAGGAGATTAAAGTGATCTTGGAGATCAGAAATCTGCTTAGTCTTCAAAGTTTTGTCCTTTTCAAGATCAGAAACTTGAATCTTCAGCTTTGCATTTTTGCTCAAAAGATCAGTAACTTGGATATTAAGCTCAATGTTCTTTTGATCAAGCACATTCATTTTCTTCTGAAGTTCATCAATGGTTGGATTATCTTCTCCTAAATGACCTTCTCTAAAGGAAATTCCTTTAGCTATGGGAGAAGGCATTGAGCTTTGTTCCTGAGCTAAATGCATGGCGAGCCTTACACAGGCAACATCATGATCTGGCCTGGGAGGAGAACATCCTGCTTGAGCAAAAGATCTACCAGCCTCAAAGGTGGTGCTAGGACCTTCACTGAAAGGTTCAGATGAGACGATGGTAGGAGTGGTTGTTGGTGGAATTGGGAGCCCTTAAAATATATCAGAATCCAGAAATCCTTGTCTAGGATCACATCTTCTTCATTTTGGAGGAGGTTGTGAGATCTAGGTTGTTACATCATCACTCTGAAGTGGTTATGTGGTAGGTGAAACAATATCAAGGGGTTTCTAGATAATTCAAACCATAATCCAACAGCTGATGTTGGGTCCAGATAACTTGAGAGCAACAAGCAGATGCAACAACGTATTTCGCTTCTGCTGTTGAGGTTGAGATAGTGTGTTGCTTCTTGCATTTCCATGACACCAGCCTATCTGCAAGGTATTGACACCCTCCTGATGTGGATTTCCTGTCAAGCTCACAGCCTCCATAATTACCGTCAGCAAAAGCATATAAATCAAATTCGGAATTTTTCGGATACCAAAGGCCCAATTTTGGGTTGCCTTTGATATACCGGAAAATTCTTTTGACAGCAATAAGATGTGAAAATTTAGGATTAGACTGATAATGTGTGCATTGACAAACTGCAAACATGATATACATCAACGATCCGATCATCGATCTGTAGTGTGTCTGATCTACGGATTCGCCATCAGTATCTGGAGTCAGCAGGGGTCTTTCGGCCATCGAAGTCGATGCAGGTTTTGCGTCTTTAAACCCAAACTTCTCAAGAATATCCTCCACATACTTATCTTGATGGAGCAGGATTCTGATTGAATTTTGTTTGACCTGAAGCCCCAGAAACGTGGTCATCTCACCCAACGAACTCATCTCAAACCTCTTTTTCAAAACGCCTTCAAACTCTTTGCATAGTTGCGGACTGGTAGACCCAAAGATAATGTCATCAAAATATATGTGTACTAGAATCAAAGCATTACCAACATGCTTGATGAATAAAGTTTAATCGATAGTGCCACGAGAGTATCCATGCTCGAGCAAGTGCTTTGTGAGAGTCGCATACCACGTTCGAGGAGCTTGATGTAACCCATACAACGCCTTGTCCAACTTGTAGACATGATTAGGAAATTTTGAGTTAACAAACCCAAGGGGTTGATCAACATATATTTCTTCCTTTACCTTGCCATATAAGAAAGTTGTCTTGACATCCATTTGGTAAACCGTTAAGTTCATGGAGGAAGCATATGCAAGGAAGATACGAATAGCCCCCAAGCGAGCCACTAGAGCATAAACCTCAGTATAATCAAGACCTTAGACCTGTCGAAACCCGCAAAACACCAATATTGCTTTATTGCGCACTATGACACCAGAATCATCCTACTTGTTTCGATAGACCCAGCGTGTGTCAAGAGACTTTTTGCCCTTTGGTAACTCAACCAATTTCCAAACCCCGAGCTTTTCAAGATTTAGCTCTTCATGCATAGCATCTACCCAGTTGGGCTCATTCAGAGCCATTCAACATTCTTCGGTTATATTTGAGAGATAAAGCAAGAATAGAGACATGTATTGACATCTCCATTCTGACTTCTGGTTCTAACTCCATCACCCAGCTGACCAATGATTTTTTCGATCGGATGATCGCGTTGAATTCTTGAAGGTATCTCTTGGCTGATATCATTGAGTGAAACGGGAAGACTGTGAATGTTGTGTAACAACGTAAATTTTCAAAATAATTTTTCATTTTTAAAACATTCGTTCATTCATAAAATAATGTCAAACACATTGTATCAAATGTTATTGTCACAAAACATCTCCCCAGAATCTCTACAAAAACTCCAGTGCGTGTGTGTACGAATCATGTCGGCGCCTTCCCGCGCTCATCACTGGTACCTGAAACACATAACACAACAACTGTAAGCATAAATGCTTAGTGAGTTCCCCAAAATACCACATACAGCACATACGCCACTCGAGGCTATTATACGACCCTCCGGTCGATGTGTCTTAGCGGGACCCTCCAGTCCCGTAGCTCGTTGGACCCTCTGGTCCGATCATAGCTCGTTGGACCCTCCGGTCCGGTCTATATCATCATACAACATACAAATATCACATAGCACATAATCTCATACATAACACATAAGACCCTTTGGTCATCGCATAGTACCACTCTAGGTAACGTATAGTGAGAAGACTCACCTCGATGTCTCGGTAAATATCTGACTTGGAAGAAGTGTGATGTAGCCTCCGCCTAATCACATAAAGTAATACTCTCATAAATACAACTGTACTTAACCCTAAAAGTCAACAAGGTCAACGGTCAAACTTTGACCCGACTCGTCGAGTGCACTAGGGCGACTCGGCGAGTCTGCACGTGTCCACTGACTCTCTTAGATCCTCTCTTGGCACGTCGAGTACTCCCCTTGACTCGATGAGTTCCACCTGGCATGAATCGTGGGGCCACCTCGACTCAAATCGTTGAGTCTCAAGAACAACTCGGCGAGTTCCAACTTGAACTCAGACCCCTGACTCTCCCTGACTCACCGAGTCATTCCCCCAACTTAACAAGTCCACTCACTGATTGATTAACGGGCAACCTTCGTACTACTCGTCGAGTCTGTTCTTCGGACTCGGCGAGTTCATGCTATGCACAACCTCAAAACAACTTCTGAGGTCAGATCTGTTCCATACAATCAGAGATCTGGCCTCCCCAAGCATGATAATCACGTAAAGTTCGGACCTTGACACACATATAACATCTAAATGGTCCAAAATGGTGATTTAGCCCAAAAAATGATATTCCAAGCTCATGACTCCCAAAATGACTCATAAAGCTCCAGGGGTTAAGGTCTCTGGACCTCTTTGGGTCTAGATCCAGAACACAAACTAGAGAAGGGACCAAATACACCACTTAATCAACCTCTAAAAGGGTTAGAAAACCCTAACACTAAGAATCAACACCAAAAACTGAAGAAGGTCCGAGAATAATACCTCAATACAATCTCTATGAGCTCAAAAACCACCAAAATCGCACCTCCTTCAGCCTCCTCTTGCCTTGAACACTTCCTTCTTGCAAAAACACCCACAAAAGTTCAAGATTAGCGTCTCCTTCCTCACAAACACTCTAGATCTCTTTAGGATTTCTCTCTGAGGGTTGGTGGCCGCAAATGACGGCCCTAAGACCCTTTAAATAGGTCTCAAACTCTGGAAATTAGGGTTTCATTAAACAGCATGGACTCGCCGAGTCCACTCATGAACTCGCTGAGTCCAGCTGTGAACTCGCGTACAAATCCGCGACCATACTTGCCGAGTCTAGACGCCAACTCGTCGAGTCTCCCCCCAACACCCAAAACTAAAATAACAAAACATCATACCTGGGAATCCGGGTGTTACAATTCTCCCCCACTAGAATCAGACTTCGCCCTCGAAGTCTCGCTCTGCAAACAGCTCCGGATGTTGCTCCCGCATCTCACACTCCGGTTCCCAAGTCAACTCTGACCCTTTCCGATGTTGCCACTGGACCTGCACCAGTGGCACTTCCTTGTTCCTCAAAACCTTGATCTTACGATCCCATATCGCCACCGGTCTCTCAGCATAATTTAGGCTCGCATCCACCTGAATATCTTCTAATGGCACCACTGACGACTCGTCGGCTATACACTTTCACAACTGCGACATGTGGAAAGTGTCATGAATCTGACCCAAATCTGCTGGCAACTCCAAACGATAGGCTACCCTGCCTCCCCTAGCGATCACCCTTAAAGGACCAATATATCGGGGCCCAACTTGCCCCTCTTCCTGAATCAGATCACTCCTTTCCAAGGAGAGACCTTCAGGAGCACGAAGTCGCCGACCTGAAACTCGAGCTCGGACCGGCATCTGTCCGCATAAATCTTCTGACGACTCTAAGCGGTCAAAAACCTCTGCCTGACCTGCTGGATCTGCTCTGTCGTCTGAAGCACAATCTCGGTGCTACCCATCACACGCTGCCCTACTTCTCCCCAGCAAAAAGGGGTTCGACACCTCCTCCCATACAACAGCTCAAAGGGCGGCATGCCAATGCTTGAATGATGGTTGTTGTTATAAGAAAAGTCCGCCAAGGGAAAATACGTGTCCCAAATCCGGCCGAAATCCAACAACATGCCCGGAGCATGTCCTCGAGCGTCTGAATCGTCCGCTCACTCTGCCCATCAGTCTGTGGGTGATATGCGGTACAAAAATGCAGTTTCGTACCCAATTCCTCATGAAACTTCTTCCAAAATCTGGAAGTGAAATGTACATCTTGATCTGAAACGATCGAAATCGGCATTCCATGCCGCGATACCACCTCTCTCACGTACATCTCTGCCAACTTCTCCGCGGAAGAGCTCTCACTGATGGCCAGGAAGTGAGCACTCTTCGTCAATCGGTCCACAATCACCCAAATTGCATCGACATCCCTCGCGGTCCTTGGCAATTTAGTGATGAAATCCATGGTAATTTGTTCCCATTTCCATTCGGGAATCTCTAATGGCTGCAGCTTACCATGTGGACGCTGGTGGTTGGCCTTCACCCTGCGACAAGTCAAGCACCTCTCTACAAACCATGTGACATCCCTCTTCATACAGGGCCACCAATAATCCTTTTTCAGGTCCAAAGACATCTTAGTGGCCCCGGGATGGATCGAGAATTTCGATCGATGAGCCTCTTCCATCAAAATGGTACGTGTGCCTCCCACGGACGGTACCCAAATCCGACCCTGAAATGTCATCAGCTCCCGGCTATCGGTAACCAATTCCGATACTAACCCGACAACTCGCTCTCTCTTCTGGCTTTCTGGCTTCACAACCTCATCCTGGGCCCCACGAATAGCATCCACCACCGGGGTCATCATTGTCAATCTCAAATAGACATCTCGAAATGGGGCGCCCTCCGCCCTACGGCTCAATGCATCGGCTACAACGTTAGCCTTGCCCGGGTGGTACAGGATCTCACAATCATAATCCTTGACCACGTCCAACCACCTCCTCTGGCGCATATTCAGGTTGGGTTGGTCCATCAAATACTTCAAGCTCTTGTGGTCTATGTATATCGTACACCGAACCCCATACAGATAATGTCACCAGATCTTGAGAGCGAACACTACCACTCCCAACTCCAAATCATAAGTGGGGTATCTCGACTCGTGAGGTTTAAGCTGCCTCGATGCACATGCAATCACATGCCCCCTCTGCATAAGCACCGCTCCCAATCCGGATATTGATGCATCACAATATACTACAAAATCTTCCATCCCTTCCGGAAGGGCTAACACTGGGGCTTCTCATAATCTCTGGCGAAGTGTCTCGAACGAAGTCTTCTGCTCCGGTCCCCAAGAAAACGCAACACCCTTCCGGGTCAACTTGGTGAGTGGCACGGCGATCTTGGAGAAATCCTTAATAAATCTCCGATAATCGCCGGCCAAACCCAGAAAACTCTTGATCTCGGTGGGTGATCTCGGCACCTCCCACCTCATGACCGCCTCGATCTTGGCCGGATCGACCAATATCCCATTCTGGTTAACGAGGTGCCCCAGAAACTGAACCTCTCGTAGCCAGAACTCACACTTGGAGAACTTGGCATAAAGCCTCTCCGATCTCAGAACTCCGAGGATCTCCCTCAAAATCTCCTCATGCTGCTCTCGGGATCTCGAATACACCAATATGTCGTCGATGAACACGATCACTGAGCGATCCAACATCGGTCTGCACACCCTGTTCATGAGATCCGTGAACACTGCCGGTGTGTTGGTGAGTCCGAAAGGCATTACCATGAACTCGTAATGCCCATAACGAGTCCGGAATGCTGTGTTCTAGACATCCTCCTCCCGCACCCTCACCTGATGATAACCAGACCTCAAATCGATCTTGGAGAACCAAGATGCTTCTTGCAATTGATGGAATAAATCATCGATCCTCGGAAAAGGGTAACGGTTCTTAACCGTTAGCTTATTCAACTCACAATAATGAATGGACATCCGGTGCGAACCATCCTTCTTCTTGACAAAAAGAATAGGCGCCCCCCATGGCGAACTGCCCGGCCTGATAAATCCCTTCCCCAGCGGCTCCTGGAGCTGCGAGGATAACTCCTGCATATCCAGAGGCGCAACGCAATAAGGCGCCTTGGTGATAGGCGCAGCTCCCGGAACCAATTCAATATCGAACTCTACCTGCCTCTTCGGAGGCACACCCGACAACTCCTCTGGAAACACATCCGGGAACTCACGCACTATTGGAACCTCATCAACCAACTTCGGTCTCTATGAATCAATCCTCGCATCCATCACATATGCCACAAATCCCCTACAGCCCTGCTGTAGACTCTGTCTCGCTCTGGCGGCCGAACAAAATGCTGACCCCGTACGTGTACCCTCGTCGTACACCGTAAGAACTCCCCCAATAGGGTCTCAAATCGTCACCAATTGACGTTCGCAGACTATCACAGCTCCATATTGGCTCATCCAATCCATACCCACTATAACACACACGTCCCCCGTCGTGATCGGAACCAGATCTATCGGGAACTCCACACCGAAGATCTCAAGGACACATCCTCGAATCACTTCCGAAGTATACACTGCTCGCTCATCAGCTATAGAAACTCGTAGAGGCCGATCCACGGGCACTAATATGCTGACTAAGTGTCACGGAAACAAACGACCGACTCGCACCCGAGTTAAATAATACCAACGCAGGTACAGAACTCACAAGAAAAGTACCAGCCACAACATCGGGCGCCGCACGGACCTCCTCCATGGTCAACTGTAATGCTCTCCCACGAGCCTTCGGGGCCTCGGCCTTCACCGGCCAAACCTCGGTAGCCCTAGCAGCAGGCGTAGATCCCTAAAGAAGCTGCGGGCACTCGGCCTTCCGATGGCCGGTCTGGTTGCAATGAAAGCAAACCAAAAATCCCTTGGGGCAATCCTTCGCGATATGCTCCTCCTTCCCACACTTGTAGCACACCCCAGCCCTGCATGACCCCTCGTGAGTTTTACCGCACTTCCCATAAGTGCGGCCCTTCGCGCCCCCAGATCTCGAATCAGCGGGTCTAGCCCGCTTGGCTGCCGGCTGAGACTGAGTCGGCCGCCGATCCATCCTCTAAGACTCGGCCTCCTCCCTGGCCTGAGTCTCCAAGTCGGTCTCCCTCTTCCGGGCATTTTCCTGGAGCTCAGCAAATGTCCGGTAATTCAAGTTCGCCACGAACTTCCAAATATCTCTCCTTAGCACACTCAAATAACGGCTCATATGAGCCTGCTCAGACGACACTTGCTCAGGGAAAAACATCGCCCTCTCATGAAACTTTCTGGTGATGACTTCCACAGAATCAGTACCCTGCTTGAGGGTCAAGAACTCCTGGATCAACCGTTCCCTCTCCACTAGGGGAACATACTCCTCTCTGAACATAGCGGTGAACTTCTCCCAGGTCACCTCGGAAATCTCAGCCAAAGTGAAGTTCGCCGTCACGAACTTCCTCCAATCCTTCGCTCCCAGGCGGAGCTGGTTCAAGGCGAACCGAACCCTCAAGTGCTCTGGACAAGAACACATATAGAAACATCCCTCGATGTCAGAGATCCACCTCATAGTGGCAATCGGGTCCTGCGTCTCGTCGAACTTTGGTGGCTTCATGTTGCTGAACTCCCGGAACAACAACGAGTCACCTCCCTGAGGTCTGGCAGCAGTAGCTGCAGCTGCAGCAGCCTCAGTCAATGTTGTGTACCGCTTATCAAAAGTCTCAATCAACGTGGTCTTGCTGTCCCCAAACATCTCGGGAATATTAGCCTGGATGGCAGCAGCAACCTCCTCATGAATCAATCGATGGATCTCCTCGTCGCTGACACCACTTCTCTCAGGTGTGTGTCGAGTCCCGACCATGATGCTTCTTAAATACAACAAAAATTATCAGAAACTTGATCGAGCATACACATACTCGATGAAGCAATCCTACTTGTCCTCCGTTGTCCAAAAGATTCTTACATGGAATGCCCACTGATCTGGTGTCTCCAGTAGTACGGGCCCAATACTACTGACAACACCGCATCAGTATTCACTCCAAGTCCTCCTCCTTGGATCTTGGATTACAAGTACTCTACTCTCAAAGCATCTCAGCAGCAGAAATCTCCTAGGCTAAGGCATCACAAATCAGGCCACTCTAGTCCTAATATGTATACCTAGCCTACTCTAGCATGCATAACATAAGATATCTCATAACACATAATATAAAAGTACTTTTGGGGATGCACCTTTCGGGCGCTGTCTGATCGTACACACGGCTCTGCTCTGTTTGTCTCAAAACTCTTTTTTACTCTTTTCAAAAGTTTTACTTCATTATCAAGATTTTTTCTCAAATCCTCAGTTTGAGTTCAGATACGCCCGAAGATGCATCCGAATCCCTCAACCAAGGCTCTGATACCAACTTGTAACAACGTAAATTTTCAAAATAATTTTTCATTTTTAAAACATTCGTTCATTCATAAAATAATGTCAAACACATTGTATAAAATGTTATTGTCACAAAACATCTCCCCAAAATCTCTACAAAAACTCTAGTGCGTGTGTGTACGAATCATGCCGGCGCCTTCGCACGCTTATCACTAGTACCTGAAACACATAACACAACAACTGTAAGCATAAATGCTTAGTGAGTTCCCCAAAATACCACATACAGTACATACGCCACTCCAGCTGTGAACTCGCGTACAAATCCGCGACCATACTCGGCGAGTCTAGATGCCAACTCGTCGAGTCTCCCCCCAACACCCAAAATAAAAGAACAAAACATCATACCTGGGAATCCGGGTGTTACATGTTGAAACCTCCATCATTTGCTGATTGTTCCACATTAGATGAATCTGCTACAAACTCATTAGCAATTTCTTCAGGAAAGAGTAGTTCCATAAAAGTTGAAGTGACAGCGGAAGCATTTCTAGACATGAACTCTCTTTCAACAGGAGTAAGAGGTGTAGCATCAGCATCAGGAGTATCATTTTGAACTATAGATTTTGGACTACCAAGTGGAACAAATGACTCCCCCTCAGGTGAAGCAGATGACTCCCCCTCAGATGGAGCAGATGACTCCCCTCATATGGAGACGAGGATACCGTTGTAGGTCTCTAAACAACTTCTTCGTCTTCGTCTTCAGAAACAATCTTCGAACCAGAGGAAGACTTAGATGAACTATATGAAGACACATTAATGGACTTGAAGAGCGATGTGTAATCAAATAACCAATCAGGGCCCACTCGATCATCCGTTTCATTCTCCTCCAGCCAGCGCACGTCGAAGGATTCTACAATCTGTTTCGTCTTCGTATTGTGAAACATATATGTGGTGCGTGCAGCATAACCTATGAAATAACAATCATCGGCTTTGGCATTGAACTTCGGGTTGGACTCCAGGTGAAGAAGGGTGCAAGGGCAGCCAAATACACGGAAATGACTGACTGAAGGCTTATGACTATATAGAATCTCGTACGGTGTCTTCATCTGGGCTTTGTTGATTAAGACGCGGTACTGAACGTAGCATGCAATATTAATCGCCTCAGCCCAAAAGAAAACGGGTAACTGGGAGTCACATAGCATCGTCCTTGCAGCGTCTTTTAACGTTCTATTTCTCCTCTCAGCAACACCATTTTGTTGAGGAGTGTGAGTAGAGCTGTATTGACACACAATTCCCTTTTCTGCGTAAAAATGATCAAGAACGGCATTCTTGAATTCTGTTCCATTATCAGTACAAAGCGCCTTCACCCAATTGTTGGTTTGGTTCTCAATCATCATGATGAACTTCTATATCAGATCAGCAACTCCAGTTTTGTTGGATAGGAAGAAGACCCACGTAAAACGAGAGAAATCATCAATCACAACCAGACAGTACGAACTTCTGTCGATGCTTAGGACGTTGACCGGACCGAATAAATCCATATGTAATAATTGGAGCACCTGACTGATTGAGTTAACCTGTTTTGTCAGGAATAGTTTTCTATGATGTTTACCCTGGGCACATGACACACACTTCTCAAAAGTTATAAAATCTTTGACAGGTAAGCCACGTACCATCTCATTCTTCACAAGACGATTTAGGTTTTTGGCGTTAGCATGACCGAGACTTCGGTGCCACAGCATTGCGTTCTGTTCTAAAACCTTTGAAAAGAGGCAAGTGACTTGTTCAGGAACGTTGTTGTTCATATCAATAATATACGCATTTCCATCCCGCTTTGATTTGACAAGAATCCACTCTTCTGGGATGACAATGCCGGGCTTGAGAATCATGCACTCTTTGTCGGTGAAATGTGTAGAATATCCTTTGTCACAAATTTGGGAAACACTCAACAAGCTGTGTTTTAACTCGGAAGCAAAGTTGACTTTTTCAAAGCTTAGCACTCCATTTGTAACGGTTCCTCTCTAAGTGATCTTGCCACCTTCTCCGCCCGCAAAGGAAACATATCCCCCATTAAATGATTGAATGTTGGTCAGTTGGGAGATGTCTCCTGTCATATGCTAGGAGTAGCCGTTGTCGACATACCATGTTCTGACGACATTCCTCTGCAATTGTCCCTGCAAGATGAACGGGATCATTTAGATTTAGGAACCCAGGTCATCACTGTCCTGCGTTGGCCCTTCTCTTTCTCTGATTTATTTTTCAAGATCTTCAAGTTTGAGTCATCATTTATGACTTTATCAAAGGATAATGATGATTTATTGGAGGTTAATTTGGGCATCCAATGATATTTAGGTTTCCTAACAGTCACAAGTGGTTTTGAAATATTTTTCTTACCAGTTTGCATTGAGCATCTGGATTCTCTACCAGAATTGGTTGAAGATCCAGAACTGCTCTTTGACGAAACCGATCTTGGGGAGACCTTGTTCGGTTTTGGCAAACTATTTGGGACTTTGTTATGAAAAACCTTTTTATTCTTTTGAAAAACTGCCCCTTTTCTACTTCGATCATCCTTCCAATCATCATCCCGATAACGAGTTCTTGAGGACTTTCTAGTTAAAGACCTTCCTCTAGATTCGTTCTCTCCTCTTGGTGACATATAATGTACAAAAATTTTATTTCGACAATTCCTATCTATATGACCACCAATACCACAATTAAAACAAATTTTTTTGTTATTATTAAAACTTGTACTACCTTTTTCAGATTTATTTTCGATACCGACACCCTTACTTTTCCCACATGAACATGAACATGAAGCAGGTTGTGAGATAAGTGAGGGTGTATTAGATGGTGTGACTTGTGGAGGTGGTGTGTTTTCATTAGGATCATTACAAATATCAGAATTATCAAATAGCTCATCAAACACTTCAAAAAAACTTAATCCAATATCAGCAGGTGCAGAACTATCACAAAAAACATTGTCATTTTTAACATCAGAAATAATAAAATCTTTATTTGAAACAAAAACATCCGATTCAGACTCAGTTTTGTTATCAGAAACAGATTCTTCAACTTCATGCTTTGACTAATCTAAGGATTGATCTGCAGGGGAAGTAAAAACGTTAGAACTTTTAACATCAATAACTCCTCCTGAAACAAAACCAGACGGCTTGCTACAAACCATGAAAGATTCGTTGGCAATCTCCTCATCAGTGACAGGGTGATACTGATAATTATGATTGAAAGGAGGAGGCACTTTATCGTATCCTAAACCCTTTCTCTGGTTTTGTTTGAACTGCAGGCAATGGTCAATCATGTTGGCAACTACCTCGCTTGATACATCATATTATTTAAAATCAAAATTTGCAGTGTCAAATTTGTTTCTTAATGTATCAGGCTCAGTAATTAACTCAGTATTCTGTCTCTTGATATAATCATAGTTTTCACATTTGTTACTGTAGTCTTCCTGAAGTTTCCTAAAGTCTTTTATCTTTGTCTCTAACTAGGACTGTAGGGGCTTTTGTCCTTTTCTAAGTTGGTAGCCCTCATATCTAAGGTCCTTTACTTCTCTATGTAAAGATTCTATTTCGTCACGAAGAATTTTAACATAGTCAATACATGCTTGAGAACAGGAAGGTAAACTTACCTCATTTTTCTTTGGTTCAGAAGTAGAAGATACCATCAATGTAAACTGCAGCTCCATCATCTTTTCTTCTAGATCAGCTGCAACATTCTTCATGGGAGCTTCAACATTGACTTGGGCCAGATGAGCATTCCCAGGTCTTGAAATGTTCAAAGCCTGAATCTGGTCCTCCCAGTCAAATGACTGAGCAACCATAGCCTTCTCACTGTTGACCTGAGCACCTCCCCGATTGTTTCCCACTGCAACCATTGTCCTCTCATTGTTCAATCTTCTATCCGGCTTCGGGCACTCATGAGCAAAATGTCCTAGCTCGTGACAGTTGAAACAACGCAGCCTCCCTTTGTTGAACCTCACCTTTTTATTAGCATTCATACCCCAGTTGTTCTTCCCAGTCTTCTTGGCAAACTGCTTAGCCCTGAATACTGCCATAGCTATCTGCCATGTGATGTCCATCTCTTCCATATCTTCTAGATGAATCTGATCCAGATCAGCAAATGACAACTGAGGTGGAAGCTCTCCAGCAACAAAAGCATTATAGCAGTTCACTAGTCCTGTGGCAAAGGCAAGATTGTCATCACATTCCTTTGTGTTTGAGGAGGAGGCTACAACTGGTACATTGGAGGAGGGAGCAGCTTGAGGAGTGACATGCAGCTGGCTTTGCGAGTGAGGCATGGATGACGCAACAGTAATTGTTTGGATCTGAGGTTGTTGAACAACAAATGCTTGACCTGAGGAAGGAATGACTGATGAAAGAGAATTGTTAGAGGAAATTCCAAGGTTTGCAGTCAAATACGAATTGACATGATTAATCTACCACTGATTATCATCAATATCACAAGCTTTAATGATTGCCATTGTTTCAGCAAGAGTGAGACAATTCAAATCCTTGGTTTTCTTAATAACAGCTACATTCAAGTCCCATGACTTTGGAAGAGCATTGTAAAGTGCAAATAGCGGATCTTACCAGTGATCAACAACAAACACAATCATACAAAACAAGAGTAAAGATGAAAAGAGAATAAACCAAGCTTGCACACGTTTTATAGCTATAAACGTCTGGTACAACTCGATGGAAAAGCCGTGAACAATAAGGCATCAACAACTACAAAATGTCTTACTAACCCTCTATTTATAGGGACCACGACCGAGAAGAGTTTACGGTCGTAAGGTGTTTACGATCGTAAACTCATTACAACCGTAAACTTGCTATAACAGACTCCAACTACACCAAACTACTATTACATTGCAAAGCCTAGAGCAAACCACTAACTTGAGCCCTTCAATCTCCCCCTTGGTTTGGTGCTGGCTTTAAGTTAACCTTTATTGACCACCATAACGTCTGCTTGCCCCATTGCCCCATTCCACATGCGCTTGTTAAGAATCTCAACAACCATAGTCGTATATACCTTCGCAACATCTTCAAAAGCATCCTTCGCCACCAAAATTTGAAAGTTGCTTAGATGATGAATATCCCACGTTTGAAACTATAATAAATCTCTTCGATCATAGAGTCGAATGCATCCATTCTTGAGCTTGATGATTGCAACAGAAGTAATTTCATCAAAAACCCAACACTCCATTGAACTTAGAGATCCATCTTGATAATTTTGAAGCACATGGAACTGTTTGACCTGCTTGGTCGCGGGCCACATCACAACTTGCAAAGGCTTGTCAGTTTTAGGATCAATGATGTCAGGATGCTCTACTATGACGGACTCAGCAGTTTTCATGGAAGGAAACCCTTTCCTAACTTGATCTTCAAGGAAGTGCTTAAACTGAGTCGCTTGTGGATTGTTTGTGAGATTAGAGAAAGGAGCTCGAGATAATTCTGACAAATTGACCCTAGTCCATGAACTGAAATCATGATTATCTCTGTAATGCTCAGAGTTACCACCTTTCCTTAGCACTATCCACATCTTAAGAGGATCATGAAATCCCCATGAAGAAATTCCCGACCTATCACAGAAGTATCTCTGAATCGAATGACTTCAAGATAAGTCATTGTAATCGCAGGTTCATCCCAAGAAGCATTCTGATTAGGGTTTCTTTTAAACAGCAGTTGCCCTTTCGTAGTTGCTTCCTCTTGTGCATCGCGAATGGTTGCTAAAACAAGGGGAAATTGAGGAGGCTCATCTTCAACACGATTAACAACTCCTGATGTTTGACCAGTTGGCAAAGAAATTGGAAAAGCTTGGACATGTAGATTAATCTTGTATTCATCAGTAGACGTCTGGTATTTATCACCAAGGTCTTCCTCAAGTTTCTTCTTTAGCTCAAAATAGCTTGAAGTCAAGAAATTGAAGTGATCTTGGAGATCGGAAATCTGTTTTGACTTTAGCTCTTTGTCCTTAGTAAGATCAGCAACTTGCATACCAAGGTTTAAATTATCAAATTGAAGCTCAGACACTTGAACATTAAGCTTTGAATTTTCAACTTGAAGACCTGACACGCGAATATCAAGCTCAATGTTTTTCTGACTCAGCACTGATATCTCCTTCAGTAGCCATGAGATAGTTAGATTGTCTCCTCCATAACCACCATCCCCTATAGCAATACCTTTACCGCAAGGAGATGGCATTAGAAATTGCTCCTCAGCCAAATGTATAGCTAATCTCACAGAAGTCTCATCGTGATCAGATCGAGGAGGAGTAAACCCTCGTGGAATAGAGGAACCACCAACCTCAAAAGTAGTGTCTGGACCCACAGAAAAAAGTTTGGTTGTGGTAAGACTGGGAGTAGTTGTGGTAGTAGGTGGTACTGGGAGGCTACTAACGAGACTTGCAATTAAATCACTATGCCTCGGATCCCTTCTTTGTCTTTTCAATGGAGGTTGATCAGGTTGTGTTGTTCCAAAATCACTCACAAATGGCTCTGAAGTAGGAGGAACAGAAATTGGAGGGGAACATCCCATAACCGTCTCTATTGGAATGGAAACACTTTCCATTTGGTCTGAAGTAAGGGTTGCAGTTTCAAAAACTTCATTAGACTCCCTTGTCTCAGTTGTTGGAAGAACAACATCATCGACATTGTTAAAGATAGTGTCAAGATTCTCATTTGACACCAAGTTAGCACTACTGGCTAGAGAAGCTGTAATATCATCATGATCAAAACTAGTGAGATCAAGATCACTAAAGGAATCATTTTTGTCACCTTCAACATTTTCTACAAGCTCCACATTCATTCCTGAATCATCATCACGATTAGACATTTCGCCATCTTCTTCTGCCACATGAGCGTCAGGAGTAGGAGTATCTTCCTTTTCAGTACTTTCATCCTCAGAAACATCAATAACAACATTGTTTGGAGATGACTTCTCAGAAGATGCAGGCTCAGAAGAAGCCTGGTCAGATGAACCATAAGATTTTGTAGGTTCATTCAGCTCAGTGAACTTTCCAAACTTTTCAAGCGGGTATTTTCCTTGAAAAATGACCTTTCCTCTACGATTCTGCTTGATGAGTCCTACAGTATGAGGACCCAATTATTTCATATCCAAAGTATCACCTTCTTTTCTCACATCTGGAAACTGAGCATCGATGAACAATTGAATGAATCTGGGATACAATAAGAAGGTATCCCGAGTTGAAGCTCAAATGTTCACAACAAACTCATCCAAGATGAATCTCGAAAAGTTGAATTTCACTCTTGCAGCGAGAGAAACAATTGCACCGGTATTCCTTTGAGAGATCTCATCAGCTCCCGATCTTCTCCCTGAAATGCAGCTAACGAACACGTGTGCTAAAAATCTCTAGTATGGATGTAAGAGCTTCTTTAAAGTTGGAGGTGAAGTGCCTACATAACTCATTCTCCTCAAAATTCTTTGAGTGTATTCAATCCCAATCTCTGTAGGAAAATTAGGTTGATCGTCAATCAGCAACGTCTCTCTGATAAAGCTTTTATTGATCACAATTGCGCGCCCTCGAACCATAGCTTTAATAGTGAAATGACCGGCATCACTCATGTCCATGTTGGCAGTCGCCCAAAATTCTCTAATTAAATTCTGGTAAACAACAGGATTTACTGTAAGAGCGGAAGCCAGAAAGCACTCCCGAAGTCTATGAATCATCGACCGAAGATCCGAATGAACAGTTGGAGGATCCGCCAAGACAATAGCAAGATTGTGCATATCCGCAAATTTCAGGTTCGCCATTATCCTGCACTCAACCATACTATGTAAGACAAAAACACAAGCCAAACGAATAAAAATAATTTAATGTAAATTTTGATCCCAAAAACAATATTAATTATTTTTATTTAAAAAATTTTGGGTCAAAAATTCAAGAAAACATTCATTTAAATCGAATCCAATTTGGCAGTTAACACAAGTTCGCGGTCAACCACAGTTTACGACCCAAGAACACAATTTGCGGCCGTAGAACTAAGTTTACGGTCGATAAACACAATTTACGATCAAAACATGATAAATGCACTTAATTAAGACTGTACGGTCGCAAATCAGGACAATAATCAAACGAAGTTTGCGGTCGCAAGCAATTTGCGGTCAAACACAAGTTTACGGCCCAAGAAAAGAGTTTGCGGCCCAAGCTTGCGACCGTAAACTCCATCGAATCCTTTTTCTCGATTTCGGCTTCGATAACACGGTGAATCGCACAATAAACAACATATTTCTGATCTAGAACTCATTACCTTCGAGACTTTCGGATTAGATTTGCAAAATTTGACGAAAATTTTTTGAGGAGAGAGAGAGGGTGGGAGAGAGGTTTGCGGCCAGAATCTTGAGAATGAAGGAGATTCCGACGGTAAACTCCTTTTATACCCACTTACCATTTACCTGATAACCACACAGTATAGAGTAAAGTCCAACACAGTTAAAAATTTAAATTATAATTCTTTTTGAGGATTTTTACTAAGGTAAAATTAAAATTAAAAGTAAAATTAAAATTAAAAACTTAATTATGTACAATAAAATAAAAGTAAAAAAAATAAAAATAAAAACTTATAAATTTTAACAGCTAAAAATAATATAAAATTAATTAAAAAAATATAAAAAATAAAATAATTTAGCTTCAACTAAAACATAATATCAAAAGTTTAACTACTATGACTGAATTTGTGACGCTGGGATCAAAGTTGTTGGACAATCTTATTCCACTTGTCAGTACCCTTATCTTCACATGTTCGTCTGATCGATCGCCAGTATTGTGGTCCACTTAAACATGAAAAATTTGTGACAATTTTAGACAATTTACCAATGACATGATACATGCATATATCTTAACTGTAACTTTATTATCATGATTGGCTCTAATCCTTAAAAAAAAATTTCTTAATACCATTTAACTGGTTACAACCAGGGATATTGTTGTCCACCTAAATCGAGCAACGAGATCTACAGGCAATCTGTATGTGTTCAATTTTAAGTGTACTAGAACATTTTCCAACTTCCTGATATGCCCCAGCCATCAAGAACTTCCAGAGTACTCCTTACATCGGGTGAGCAGACAATCATTCAGAGAGAGAACAGATTCAGATTGCTATTACTTAATGTTTTAGAGGGATTCAGAAGTAGAAGGTTGCATATGCTGTGTTACAGGTCGGATTGGAAGTCACGCAAAGGAGACAGCATATGGCTAACAGATAAGAGGAATTTCATATATATAACATGCAGAGAAATAGAGTTGCATATGTTACAGTCCAGGTCGGATCTCCCGATCACGCAGAGGAGGCAACATATGACTAACAGACAGAAAGAAAGAAAACGATTTTCTACATACCTAATTTATCGGAATTTACCAGTCGCCCCATCCAACCGGAATTAAGGACAGAATCCGCACATCGAGGAAAAGTGAATCCACAGTTCTAGATACGGGTTATTTAATGTGACCGGTAGATTCCCATGTATATCTTCCTGCTCAACCTATCCGAGCGTCGTGAAATCAGGTTAGACGGATCTAACTAGGTCAAAGTTTGTCAAGTCCTTAAATTCATTAGGTTCAAATTTCCCTAGTCAAGTCCATTTAAAATCTTTCGTGCCTACCAGCGCATCGAACACAGAGCGTAGACGATTCAACTTAGGTATGTTACGCCGATTCAGATTGCCCGTTATCACTTCTAATTTTATTTCCCATCACAACACCTACAAACAAAACTATCAGCAATATTTTTAATTTTCGGAGTTTTTTTATTGTTTTTAGATTTTTTTTTTGAATTTTTAATTGTTTTTGGATTTTTGATTATTTCTCCCCCTAAATTTGTGCATGGGTGAGAATAAAAATAAAAGAAAATGAAATGCACAAATTTAATCTATCCTAAGGATATAAAAATTAAAAAAATAAAAATAAAATAAAATTGAAAATTGAGTTGAAGAAGAAAGAAAATAAAATAAAATTAATCCTCAAAACGAATCATTTTCAGAAAACCTACAAGCACATCGAAGCGAGCTTTGTTAAATGGCTTTGTGAACAAATCCGCCACATTATTATCAGTGTGGACCTGTTCCAGCCGGATTAGCGAACGTTCATAACAGTCTCTGATGAAATAAATTTTAATGTCAATGTTCTTGGTTTTAGAGTGTTGGACTGGGTTTTTGGCAATTTGAATAGCAGCTTCATTATCACAATAAATGGGGGTTTCTAAATAATTCAAACCATAGTCCAACAGCTGATGTTGGATCCAGATAACTTGAGAGCAGGACGCCGATGCAGCAACGTATTCTGCCTCCGCTGTGGAAGTTGAGACAGTGTGTTGCTTTTTGCATTGCCACAAAACTAGTCTGTCACCTAGGTATTGACATCCTCCTGAGGTTGATTTCCTGTCACGCTCCTAGCCTCCATAAATACTGTCAGCAAAAGCATAAAGATCAAATTCAGAATTCTTCGGATACCAAAGACCCAATTTTGGGCTCCCTTTGATATACCAAAAAATTCTTTTGACAGCAATAAGATGTGAAAGTTTAGGATTAGCCTGATAACGTGTGCATTGACAAACTGCAAACATGATGTCAGGTCGGCTTGCAGTAAGATACATCAGCGATCCGATCATCGATCGATAGTGAGTCTGATCTACGGATTCGCCTTCAGGATCTGGAGTCAGAAGAGGTCATTCAGCCATTGGTGTTGAAGCAGACTTAGCATCGTGAAACTCGAACTTCTCAAGAATATCCTCCACATACTTGGCTTGATCTAGCAGGATTCCGGTTGAATTATGTTTAACCTGAAGCCCCAAAAACATGGTCATTTCTCCCAACGAACTCATTTCGAACCGTTTCCTCATTACACCTTCGACTTCTTTGCAGAGCTGCGGACTGGTTGACCCAAAGATGATGTCGTCAACATATATTTGCACAAGAATTTGATCATTTCCGACATGCTTGATAAACAAGGTCTGATCGATGGTGCCGCGTGAATAACCATGCTCGACCAAATGCTTTGTTAGAGTTGCGTACCATGCTCGAGGAGCTTGATGTAACCCATACAATGCCTTGTCCAACTTGTAGACATGATTAGGAAATTTTGAATCAACGAACCCAGGAGGTTGATCAACATAGATTTCTTCCTTCACCTTTCCATACAAGAAGGCAGTCTTGACGTCCATTTGATACACGATAAAGTTCATGAAAGAAGCATATGCTAGAAAGATACGAATAGCCTCCAGGCGAGCTACTGGAGCATAAACTTCAGTGTAATCAAGACCCTCGACTTGTCGAAACCCACGAACCACCAATCGAGCCTTATTTCGCACAATAACTCCTGAATCGTCCTGCTTATTGCAATACACCTATCTTGTGTCAAGAGACTTCTTGCCCTTTAGTAACTTAACTAACTTCCAAACACCGAGTTTTTCAAATTGATGCAGTTCTTCATGCATTGCATCTACCCAACTGGGTTCATTCAGAGTCATTTCAACATTCTTGAGCTCTATTTGAGAAGTAAAGCAAGAGTAGAGACAAGTATTAACATCTCCACTCTGACTTCTCATTTTAACACCGTCGCCCAGCTGACCAATGATGTTATCGATCGGATGATCGCGTTGAACTCTTGAAGGTATCTCCTGGCTGATATCATTGAGAGAGACAGGAAGGGTGTGAATGTTGATAACTCTTTCATTTGCTGATTGAGCTGCTCCAGAAGGCTCTGCCACGAACTCATTAGAAATAAATTCAGGAAAGAGTAGTTCCATAAAGGTTGATGTGGTTGCGGAAGCGTCATTTGGCATAAACTCTCTCTCCATAGGTGTAGATATTGTAGCTTCAGCATCAGGAGTATCATTTTAGATTGGAAATTTAGGACTATCAAGTTGCACAGATGACTCCCTCTCTGGTGAAGCAGTGAACTCCCCCTCAGGCATAGCAGAGGACTCCCCCTCATATGAAACCAGAGACTTCCCTTTGAAAGAAGAAGGGGATTCAGATGGAGGTCTGTTGACAACTTCTTCGTCTTCGTCTTCAGAAATCTTCTTCAAACCAGAAACAGATCCATATGAGCCACTCAAAGACACATTTATTGATTTGAATAGCGATGTGTAATCAAACAGCCAATCCAGACCCACTCTAGCGTCCGTCTCATTTTCTTCCAACCAACGCATGTCATACGATTCCAAAATCTGTTTTGTCTTCTTATTGTAGACTCTATAGGCATTACGAGCACCATACCCTACGAAGTAACAATCATCAGCCTTTGCATTAAACTTCGGGTTGGCATCTAAGTGAAGAAGAGTGCAAGGGCAGCCAAATACACGGAAATTACTGACTGACGGCTTGTGACCATAGAGAATCTCATACGGGGTCTTCATCTGAGCTTTTTTGATCAACACTCGATTCTGAACATAACAGGCAGTGTTTATAGCCTCGGCCCAAAAGAAAACCGATAGCTTTGAATCACACAACATCGTCCTTGCGGCGTCCTTTAAAGTTCTATTCCTTCTTTCAGCAACACCATTTTTTTGAGGTGTGTGAGCAGAACTGAATTGACGCATGATACCCTTTTCTGTGCAAAAGTGATCGAGTACAGAATTCTTGAACTCTGTACCATTGTCGGTACGAAGCGCCTTCACTCGATTGTTAGTTTGGTTCTCAACTAATGCAATGAACTTCTTGATCAAATCGGCAACTCCAGCTTTGTTGGATAGAAAGAAAACCCACGTAAACTGAGAGAAATCATCAATCACAACCAGGCAATAAGAATTTATGTTGATGCTGAGAACATTTACTGGTCCAAACAAATCCATATGAAGCAATTGAAGCAACTGGGTAATTGAGTTGACCTGTTTTGGCAGATGTGGTTTTCTATGACGCTTTCCTTGGGCACATGACACACATTTTTCAAACGTAATAAGTCGTTGACAGGCAATCCACGGACCATCTCATTCTTCACAAGACGATTCAAGTTCTTGGCATTAGCATGACCTAGTCTTCTGTGCCACAGCATTGCAGTTTGTTTGGAGATCTTGGAGAAAAGGCACGTAACTTGTTCCGAAAGATTGCTATTCATATCAATGATATAGGCATTCCCATCCCTTTTAGATTTTACAAGAATCCACTCCTCTGGGATGACAAATCCTGGCTTGAGAATCATGCATTCCTTATCAGTGAAATGTGTAGAATAGCCCTTGTCACAAATCTGAGAAACACTTAACAAACTATGCTTCAGCTCGGGAGCAAAATTAACATTCTCAAAACTTAAAACCCCATTTTAGATAGTTCCTCGTTGAGTATTTTACCACCTTCTCCACCCGCAAAGGAGATGTATCCCCCATTAAATGATTGAATGTTGTGCAATTGGGCGATATCTCCTGTCATATGTCGGGAACAGCCGCTGTCGACGAACTAGGGTCTGACGACATTTCCCCGCAACCGTCCCTCCAAAATGTGCGGGTTTAATTAGTTTTGGGAGCCCAGGTCATGACTTTCCTGGGTGGCCCCGATGCCTTTTCAGATTGATAATTTTCAGAATTTTTAGAGGACACGGAAGATGAATTGGAGACTAGTTTCGGCAGCCATTGATAATTGGGTTTTCTAATTGTCCCGGGTGTTTTTGAGATTGAATGAGTATCAGTTTGCTTAAGGCATGTGGGTTTTCTACCAGATTTGGTTTGAAGACTCACTGCTGCCTCTTGACGAAACCGACCTTGGCTTGGCCATGCTCGGTTTTGGCAAACTGCCTGGGACTTTGTGATAAAAAAAAACCTTTTTATGCCTTTGAAAAATTGCTCGTTTTCTACTTCGATAATCTTTCCAATCACCATTCCGGGAACGATTTCTAGAGGACTTTCTAGTTAAAGACCTTCCTCTGGATTCATTCTCTCCTCTTGGAAATTCGAAATGTACAAACATACAATTTTGATAATTTCTAGCTATATGACCACCAACACCACAATTGAAACAAATATGTTTGTTATTGTTATAACTTGTGCTACATTGATCAGATTTGTTTTCCATACTATCACCCTTGCTTCTCTCACAAGAACTGAAGAACATGAACATGAATTAGGTTGTGAGGCAAGCGAGGGTTCATTAGATGGAGAAGTTTGTGAAACTGGTGGTTTCTCAAAATCATTATCACACACATAAGAATTGTCAACCAAATTGTTCAAACTAGACTTTTTCAAACCATTCAAAACAGTATCAGAAGTAATAGAAACACTACCACAAAAAACATTGTCATTTGAAACATCAGAAAAAATATTGTCTTTATTCAAAACTAAAACTTCAGGTTTAGACTCGATTTTATTTTCAGAAACATATCCTTCAACTTCGTGCTTTGACTGATTCAAGGATTGATCTGCAGGAGAAGTAGAAATGTTAGCACTTTCAACATTAATAAATACTCCTGAAATAAAACCAGATGGCTTGCCATAAACCATAAATGGTTCATTAGCAATCTCTTCTTTGGACAGAGGCTTGTGCTGATATGAAAGATTGAAGGGAGGGGGCACTTGATTATAACCTAGACCTTTTGATTGATTTTTCTTAAATTGCATGCAGTGGTCTATCATATTTGCAACTACCTCACTTGAAAAATCATATTTTCTAAAATCAAAATTAGCGGTTTCAAATTTTCCCTTTAAAGATTCAATTTCAGCCACTAGTTCAGCATTCTGTTTCACTACATAATCATAATTTTCGTATTTATTACTGTAGTCTTCCTGAAGTCTCCTAAAGTCCTTAATTTTTTATTCCAATTGAGCTTTAAGTGGTGTTTTACCTTTTCTAAGTTGGTACCCTTCATATCTAAGGTCTTCTACTTCCCTTTTTAATGAGTCATTAAGTTCAAGGCTTTCTACTTCACTGCCTAATGTCACAATTTTCTCATGCAGAGTTTTAAGATAATCAATACAAGCTTGAGAGCATGATGGTAGACTTACCTCAGTTGAATTAGGTTCATGAGAAGAGGATACCATCAACACAAACTGTAGTTCCATCATCTTATCTTCAGCTGCCACAATCTCTGCCGGGGCATCATCACAAACTTGTGTCAGGTGGGCAGTTTCAGGTCCAGACAAGTTCAGGGCCTGCATCTGATCCTCCCAGTCAAATGACTGAGCGACCATTGCATTCTCATTGTTCATTTGAGTACCACTTCGATTGTTTTCGACTGTAACAATTGTCTTATCATTAATTAATCTTTTGTCTGGATGTGGACAATCACGAGCAAAATGCCCTGGCTCGTGGCAGTTGAAACATCGCAACTTTCCCTTGCTGAACCCAACCTTCTTGTCAGCACTCATCCCTTAGTTATTCTTTCCAGTCTTTTTGGCAAACTGTTTCTCCCTAAAGACTGCCATGGCAATTTGCCATGTAATATCCATCTCCTCAACGACTTCAGGGTGAATCTGATCAAGATCGGCAAATGATAGTTGAGGTGGAAGATCCCCGGCTACGAGTGCATTGTAGCAATTGACAACCAACCGAGCCTTGTTGCGAATTACGTTTCCTTCCTTGTCCATCTTATTCCTGAAAACCCACTTTAGTCCTACAACTGAAGCATCCTTTGGAGTTGGAATTAGTCGCCATACTTTGTTTTGTTCAAACTCATTCAGCTCATCTTGCATGACTTGAACCCAATCTGAATGATCAAGAGCTGTATTTACCGTCTTCGGTTCAACTTTGGAGACAAACGAGTTGAACATACAAAATTCTACTTGAGAGAATAATGTAGCATGTTTCGCTTTCAACTGTGATCGAGTTAAGACCTTTTCGGATGATTCTCCAATAATTTGACTTTGAGGATGATCTTTAGTCCATCTGATGAGAGGATGGTAATTTGGATCATAAGAGGGATCCAGTTCTGCATTTATTTCTTCTTCGAGTTCAAATTAAGTATCATCATCATTCGTATTTGCATTCTCCTCCTCGAATGATGATATGAGTTCGATGTCTGGTTCAAAACACTCCCCTTCGATTGGACTTTCGGTTGGACTTGATGAGGATGGATTCTCCCCCTGGATCGGTGACTTAGAATTATCTGATGAAGACGAACTCTCCCCCTAAATATGAGAATTATCTTGTGGAGGTTCACTTGTCACGGGCATTTTAGTTGCTTTCGGTTGTTTTTCTGCCATCTTCTTTGCAGCGTCGTCAATGATTTGCTTCAAATTGTCGACATGGTTATCTTTAGCCTTGGATTCGGAATTAATAGCTCTCTCTGGTTCATCGAAAAGAAGCATGTATTGCTCGAAAAGATTTGAAATCGGCACCGTTACATGACCGGACTATGGAAAGATTTCTTGCACAGCACCTTCAATTGCCTTCAACTTCTTGACATAGTTATCGTCAAAAGTGACATAGTAGGTTTCCTCAATTTTCTTTGAACGTTTATTCAGAACCCTATATGCCTTTGAGTTCAAGGAGTAGCCCAAAAAGATCCCTTCATCGGCCTTTGCATCAAACTTGTTTTGGTTCTCCTTTGAGTTGAAGATAAAGCATCTTGAACCGAACACATGAAATAACTTCACATTTGGCTTTTGGTTGTTCAATATCTCATAAGGAGTGATTGAAAAGCGCTTGTTTAGATACGATCTATTCTGCGTGTAGCAAGCAGCAGCAATAGCATCAACCCAGAAATACAGAGGTAAGGAAGCGAAGTTCAGCATGGTTCGGGCTGCTTCACACAAAGAACGATTTCGCCTTTCAACGATTCCATTCTGTTGTGGAGTATATGGAGCAGAAAAGTTGTGAGTTGTTCCCTTCTCTGCTAGAAAGTCTTCAAAATCCTTGTTCTTGAATTCCAAGCCATTGTCGCTTCTCACGTTACGAACCACTTTTCGTAGTTGAACCTCTACTTGTTTTATAAAGAGTTTGAGCTTGGGAGTGGCCTCTGATTTTTGCTTCAAGAAAAATACCCATGTGAAGCGAGAGAAAACTTCTACAACAACAAGTATATACTTGTTTCCACCAATGCTTTCGATTGAAGAGGGACCGCATAGATTGATGTGTAGAAGCTCTAGTGGTTCTATCACTTTTGTGTTGATTATAGTAGGATGACTTTGTCGACTTTGCTTTCCCATTTCACAAGCTTCACACAAATGTTCTTTGTCAAATTTTAGAACAGGAAGACCTCGAACGTGATCTCCAAGCACCAGCTTGTTGATGTCTTTGAAATTGAGATGTGTGAGCCTTCGATGCCATAACCAGCTTTCGTCTGAGTGTGCCTTCGTTAGCAGGCAAACTGTTGGTTTCCCTCGAATTGGATTGAGATTTAGAGGGTACATCTCTCCCTTTCGCTTCGATTTCAGCAGAACAATATTGGATTTCTTTTCAACAATTTCAGAGCCTTCGTCATCAAAGGAAACCTTTAAACCGGTACCAACCACTAGTTGTGAGACACTGATGAGGTTGTGTTGCAATCCTTCAACGTATGCTGCCTTTCTTATTGAGAAGTCACCAATTGTAATCATACCATAGCCTTTGATTGTTCCAAACGAATTGTTTCCATATTTCACCGTTCCACCATCTTTGAGGGACCAAAACTCCCTTAGTTCTTCCATTCTTCCTGTCATGTGACGCGAGCAGCCACTGTCAATATACCATTCATCATCGAACTGCTCATCACGCATAACCTACAAAAATTAAGCAGATTTAGGAACCCAAAGTTTCTTGGGTCCTTGTGAGCCTTTGACATAACAGGGATTAGTAAGAGAAACATCGACCATAAAGGTTCTTTTTATTAATGTTGTTTCATCTTTTCTTTTTATGGTAAAAACTTTGATTTTATTTGACTTGGACTCATTTGATTTAGACGTAGGATTTGTGGTTTTGACGTCTGCATGCTTTCGGGTCTCTTTCGGGCGTCTTTCATCTTCTAGAAAGAGCATTCCTTTCCCTTATGAATCTTTTGTGGAGTGAGAACGAGAATAAGAAGGAGATATAGAAGCAAAGCTAGACCTCTGGTTATTGCTCTTCCTTGGTTGAGAACGGAAACTACTTTCCCTTCGGTTCTTCATAGGTGGACTTGGGACCGAAACCATCCGTTTGGTTGCTTAGATGTTCAGGACCGAAAGCTTTCTTCCGGTTGTCATTGCCCTGGGGACCGAAATTACCCTTTCGGTCTGTTTTACTTTGGGGACTGAAAGTAACTTTTCGGTTGTTTATCACCTGATGCCCGAAACTTTCCTTTCGGTTGTTGTGACTCTGTGGACCGAACCTATGCCTTTGGTTGTTTTCATGGTAGTATCCGAAATCCTTGTTTTGATTGTTATCGCAATGTGAGGGAGACTGCTTTCGTGAAGTGGAATTGGCTCTTGTGTCTCCTTGCGACTTGTTTGTCTTTTCATACCTATCGTAATGAGGATACTAGGATCGCCAAAATTGTTTCCTTTCAGTGAGATTTTTCTTGTATCTCAAATTCCGTTGATGCTTTCTTTCTGCCACTTGTTTTGGATTTTTGTGAATGTTGGCCTTTTTCTTCGGTACTTGAGCATGACTTTCGCTCTTTAGCGAACATGTCTCACTTGATGTTATGACCGGTTTTCCTGAAGATGTTTTGGTACCACTTGTGCTTGGCATATCAAATCGTGTAGGTTCATTAAGTGGTTCTGCCACATACCTACCTTTGACTCTCCATGATGTTTTCTGAGATAGACCTTTTGTTTCATCGACGTTATCAATCGGTGCTAACCAAAAAAACTCATCACATCCATTAGCATTACCTTCTTCTACTAATGTTGTTAGTTCGACTGTCTGTTGTTGAGTGACTCCTTGAACTGTGTATACTTGATTTGGAGTTGTTTGAACCTTTTGATATACAACAAATTTTGCTTTGAGGACTTTATTCTTGTCTTTTGATGAGCGAGCGAACTCAACAGAGTTTTCAGAAATAAGATTTTTATTGATTACTAGTTCGATCTTGACAAATTCAGAACAGTCCACCTCATCTTCTACAAATATTTCACTCATATCATCATCCTCATTGAATTCAGAAGTGTTTTCAAAATCAATTTTATTTTCTGAACTCAACTTGGCATTCATAGAGTCAAATTTTTGTACAGTTTCGTTTTTGATCTTTAGTTTGTCATTTTCATCCAACAAATTTTTGAGCATGTCCTTATGGTCTTTTGACTTTATGAAGGACTCTATTTCGTCAAGACCAATTTTGTAGGAGGGAGAGATATCATCAGAGGAAACAACATTTTCACAGTTGTATGCATCAGCATCGGTTTCATCCTCCTTGAACTCAAGGAAAGGCAAAATCATGTGATGTACTTTCTTTCCAATATCACAATTAAGATGTAGTTGAGTAATATTAAAATATAATCTTTAGCGATTAAACAAAAAACATTTCGTTGTTTCAAAAGCTTAAGATTGTCTCGTTGCAAATAGATTGTTTCATCCCTAGACCTAATTAATTTCTTTTCCTTTTGCTCAATCCATATTCGCCTCTCCTCACTCTTCGACGATACCCTGCTAATTTGATCAATCAGGTTAGAGTTTGTGACACGAGTTTGGGTATGACTACCACTTAAACTAGAAAATTTAGATTTTAATCCATTTAGTTCCTTTTCATAGTTTGTGATGGGTATTTTCAGACAAATAAGAATAGTTTGTACCTTCTTGATCAACTTATCACATTCGTTGATCTACGCACTAATAGGTTTCGCAGCGAAACATCTGTCCTCTCGCTCCTTCTCGTCATCTAGTCCACCATCAGTTGTGTATCCTGGCATCTGTGACACACCATCCGTCACTATCAAACATCTTCCCTCAACCTTTTCTTCTTTCACCAGCAGAGCCTTGCCATGAGTGGGCTTTCTTACTTCTTCGTCCTCTAATTTTGTGGACCACACCTGAACTCCACCAAACTCATCATTATCGCCAGTACCCTGCACAATTAAAGCATTCATAGTATTATTGTTAGTTGCTGATTTCTTTTTCTTGATCTCCTCCAATCATCTTAGGAGGTTCGCTTCTTCATCGTCTTCGTCAACCCTTTCGGATTTCTTCATCAGCATGCAATCTTTGGCAAAATGATTCTTGCCTCCACAATAATGGCAATCAAAACCTGAGTCCCCTCCAATCTTTGTTTCCTTTTTCGATTCTTCAGTCTTAGAAACTGTCTTCGGTTCCTCTTTCACCTTTTTGGAAATGTAACTTCCCTGCCAGTTTCGGTTCTTATTGGCTGGGAACTTTCTTTTGATAAACTTTCTCGGATTGGACACCATCAAAGCGTATTCTTCACCGGTTAGATCATAATCAGTAATATCTAACTCTTCTTCTTCTTAAATTGCACTTTTTCCTTTGGATATTAGAGCTAACGAACCCAAGTTGGAAACCACATTCGTTTCTTTTGACATGACACTCTCATGAGACTTCAGAATTCCCACCAGCTTCGCCAGAGAGTAGGATTTGAATTGTTTGTGTGCCTTCACAGTAGACACAACTGCCATCCATTCAGTTCTAAGACCGTTCATGAAGGTAACCTTCTGCTCAATAACCCTTATTTCGATCCCATGCTTTACTATCTTACTAAGAAGATGATTAAATCCATCAAAAGCCTGAATAAGTTTCTCTTCGGGCTTCTGGTTGAAGTCACCAAATTCAAAAAGTAATAGAGTTTGAATCGAATGCTCCAGATCTTAATTAGTAGAATATAATTCCTTCAGCCTATCCCATATCTCCTTCATTGTAGTGCAAGAGCTTACTAACTGAAAGGTATCTGATTGCAAAGCGAACCTAATCATCATTAATGCTATGATGTTGCATTAAAAAATTTCTTTTTCGTCTTGAGCAACTTCCTTCACATCGGGGAGTAGCGCGTTATACTCCTTTTGCGTTTTGATTATCTTTGAAGTGCTTGAGTGAACAAACGGACCAACTGAGATTACTTCCCAAATCAAATACCCATTATCTTCAGAACCGATTACATAATCTTCGAAGTGATGCGTCCAGACATCATAATCCCGAGTACACAAGATTGGAATCCTTGTTGTCGATCCAATACTATTGGAGATATTGATCGGATTTGATTGTGAATCTTCCATAGACATTAATGTTTGATCGATAACCTGCTTAAGATCAGACTTGTAATATATCGTTAGGGCAAGATCGATAATTAATGAGATACGCCAATGTGGAATGATGGCTAAATTAATATCAATCAATGCGGCAAACCCTAATAACTTCTTCAACAGAAGATATGTGTATGAATTACACAGCCTCCTGCTCTAATACCAATTGAAGAGATAAAATCTCTAAGATCGTTTAGATCTTTTACAGGTTAATCAAAGATGAACAAAAAATGATATTAAACAAAACAATGAACACAGGATTGAATCAATATAATGTTGAATGATTCAAATGTAGTCACGCCTCAGCATAGCTCGATCAAGAACTTCCACTGTAGAGGCGAGCTAGGGTTTACAATAAAATAAAGAGAATTGTTCAATCGATATCTACAATGATGCATGCATGCACCATAAATACTAAAACCCTAGAATAAAAAAAACACGGTTGGACAGGCCCAAACCGGTTACAAAACTTGGCTAACCAAACCGAGCCCAAGACGCAACATCCATAACTCAACATACCCTCTTTGAGATCCTTAGTGTTTTTCTTGTTTGAAGGAGAAGAAAGAAAGAGAAGAAGCACCATTGTCAAGGGAGTTGCAAGGAAGCATCATAGTCATAAGTTTTTCTCTTGTTTGGACCATTGTAAGTATCAAGACTCAAGCTTTATTTCATTTCATGGCTAGATCTAGGCTTTTGGTCCCATTTCCTTTTGTTATAGATTATGGGAGTGAAGAAGATCCATAAAGTTAGCAACTTTATGGATTCAATTGGTCTTTTGAGTATTCTATCATTCACATCTGGAAGTTGGTTGAGTATTAGAAGCTTGCATGAGAACTTGAGGCCATATTTCTACTTTTGACCTAAAATGGTGTAGGGATATGCATGGTGCATGCATGTCCATAAAGCAAGCCTGCTTATGGACCGTTAGAGTCCCCTTAAGCTTTTGTAAGAGTTGAAATTGAAGGCCGAATGGATTAAGAATGTTGAATCGTTAGTTTGGGCTTCAAACCGTTCTCACGATGTGAGACATGAGCTCTCAAGACGTGAGCAGGCAAAAGTCGTCCCTTGCTGAGTTGTCTGAGTCAATAGTGAGTCTTTGGAATTGGAACAAGTGACTCTCACGACGTGACCATGGATTTGGTCATGATGTGAGACGCCATATTTGGGTTTTTAGGCCTTGTTGGGCCACTAGTTTTCTAACTTTGGGCCCCTGTGGGACTTTTGAGTATGGATAATTTTGAATTTAACCAGGGTTTGACCAAGTTTGACCAAAGGGTATTTTAGGTAATTTGAGTGGTATTTACGAGTGGTCATTATTTGGTTTTTAGGTGATCAGTTGAGCTATCATTTGGAACTGTGTTCTAGCAGAGATCTTTTCAGACTAAGAAGTGAGTTTTCCTTACTATACTCATGGGTAGAAGGCACCAATGTTGGCCCACTAGATTATGTATCCTGATTGTAGGATAGTGATATGCTATCATGGTATGATTTAGTAGATATGTATGGTTATCTGCATTTTTTGGTTCTGTGTTTATGTTTGTTTGATACATATGTCGACATATTATGGTTGGGTTGAGGCAGTCCCGCTATGTGTTGAAAGCCAAGACACCCAGGGGCGGTCCGGATAGACTGTAGGCCCTGCGAGGCTGTCTAGTCAGGCCAAAGGCATGTAGAGCGGTCCAAATATGACGTAGGCCCTACGTGGTGGTCCAGTCAGCCTGAATGCTCATATTTGCATGCTTTGTTTGTTAAGTTGTGTGATGGTACTTTGGGGGGGGGGGGATCTCAATAAGCTTTGGCTTACAATTTTAGTTTATTATTTCAAGTACTTCAGAGGATAGTGGGAAAGCGAAGGCATGACCATGCACGTCCTTCTATTTTTATGCTTTTGGGACACTCTGACATGATTTTTACTATTGAAACAATGGTCTTTTGTAAACAATTATGCTTAATGGTTGTTTTGAAAAGTTTTAATTTTTTTATGATTTTTGGAGTGTTACATTTGTTAACTAAAAACAAATGATTGTTTTGCAAGTTCTGGTAAATCACTTGAACTCCTCTTTGACTAAAAATGGGTCATCTATCCATGCTTCATCTATCATGACTCCCTGAATAGCAATCTGACAACACTTACATTTAAAAATTCCATGAAAATACTTGGAATTCTCATCCCCCTCAATACTCCTTGGGACCTTAGCTTTTTAAGCTAAGTCTAACTACGAAAAAAGGTCGAACTTTATTAAATCCTTAATAGTACAAATTTAAGCCTACCTATCTTTCGTCCACCCTCCCAACTTTGTGATGTGTGAGTCAAGTTCATAAACTAATCCCTACAAATACATCCTGGGATCATCCATATTTTGACGAGTTTCCTAGTTCCAGATGTTAAGGTTATTTTTAAGAAGTTGTAGCTTCTCAGCAGGAACTACCCATATATCACCATCTTTAGCAATCTCTTAGACCAAGAAACTGAACTAATTCATCAAAACCATCCAACCAGAACCAAGAGTGAAAACTGAAAAGGGTAAGGACCATAATCTACAACATGCTCCATCAAAAGAGTAAGACATTGAGAAAGAGCCCCGAAAATGCAATATGAAACCAAGATATGAGAAAGATCCCCGTAAATGCAATATGAAACCAAAAATTTATCTAATTTATTGAACTTGGTACCCCACGTATTGTTGGGCAGTGAAGAATTGATCAAATACAAGTAGGCATTAGGAGTCACAAGTGAGCATTAGGAATCATGAGTGAGCATTAGGATCACAATTAAGCATCAGGGATCACAAGTGAGCATGAGTAATCATGTGTAAGCATTAGGATCACAAATAAGCATCAGAAATCATGAGTGAGCATCAAGATTACAAGTGAGCACTAGGTATCACAAGTAAACATCACGAATCACAACTAAGCATCATGGATCACAAATGAGCATCATGGATGCTCACATGTTGAAGAAACTCAAGGAGGATGCTCATCATTTGGATATTCTCATGGAGGATGCTCATCAGTAGAAGATGCAAAAGTAGGACGCTCATCAGTTGTCGATGCTCATCAATGATGCTCATGGAAGATGCTGATGAGGTTGAAGGTTTTAGAAGCGTCTCTATGGAATTCCATGAATGGTTGGTTATTAGGTCACCCCCTTTATGGGCTAATTATGGATAGGCCTCTCCCATCAAAATTAGGGTTTCCCATGCTTGCCTATAAATAGGTTCATATCCAGATTGTTGTTAGTTTCTAGTTTAGTTTTCAATGAGAGCTAAAAGTGAGATACAACATCGAGTGTTTGTAATAGTTTCTGAAATTTAATAAATTCATCTCTCTCTCTTGTTCTCCCGTGGACGTAGGTCGCCTTGACCGAACCACGTTAAATCCTGTGTTGAGTTTTTATTTAAGTTTTTTCAGAAGTTTTATTCCACAATTTTCACTGAAGTTTGTTTGACATTTATCTGAAGTGCTTAACTTGTTTTGTTGTTATCCCAACAAACTGGTATCAAAGCTAAGGATAAAGATGGGAGGGTTAAAATTGACAATTTCAATGGAAAAGATTTTGGTTTCTAGAAAATGCAAAGCGAAGACTACATCTACCAGAAGAATTCACATGAACCTTTGTCAGAAAAGAAGCATTTTCTTATGAAGCAGTAGGATTGGGCATTGTTAGATCAGAAAGTACTTGGTGTGGTGATATTATCCTTGGCAAAGAATGTTTCTTAAAACATTGTCAATGTGAAGACTACTCATAGATTGATCAAAGTGTTATCTAACATGTACGAAGAACCTTCAACAATGAATAAGGTTCACTTGATTTGACAACTAGTAAATCTGAAGATGAAGGATGTTGCATCAGTGACTGATCATCTTCATGAGTTTAGTTCAATCATGTTAAGGTTGATGTTGGTTGAGATTAAATTCGAAGATGAAGTCCAAGCGTTGCTTCTATTATCATCTTTGCCTGAAAGTTGGTCTAGCACAGTGACAACAGTTAGCAGCTCAACTAGAGGTGTTAAGCTGAAATTTGAAGGCATATGTGATTTAATCCTTGGTGAGGATGTATGCAGACGAACTACTAGAGAATCTTCTAACAGTCTTCTAAGTATTGAAGAAAGAAGAAGGAAGTCCAATGGAGGGGGTGGGGTAAAGGAAGATCAAAGTCGAGGAAGAGAGGTGTATTGAAAAACAAGAAGGACATCACCTGTTAGAATTGCAACGACAATGGTCGCTTCAAGAATCAATTTCCAAAGTCCCTTGCAGATAAAGGCAAGAATGAGATGAACATTACATCAAACTTTGAAGGATATGTTCTTCTTTTTACAATTGAAAACTCAATGGAATCGTGGATCCTAGATTCAGGTGTGTCATTCTATGCTAGTCATTTGAGAGATGTAATGCATAATTTTAGGTCAAACTAGCAGAAAACAAGAGCCTAGATATTACATGTGTTCGGGATGTGGTCCTCAAGACTAATTTGGGTATGAAGTGGACTTTAAAGAATGTCAAGTTCATTCTAGACTTAAAAATAATGTTAGTATCAATGGGGCAACTTAACGATGAAGGTCAACATGTTACATTTGGTGATCATCAATGGAAGGTCAACATGTTACATTTGCTAGAGGTCAGAAACAGGGTATATTTTATATGGTGGAAGTTTATAATGATGATGCACATGCTGTTGAAGAAGTTGGGGAATCCACTCTATAGCACCAAAGACTTGGGCATATGAGACAAAAGGGAATGAAGATGCTTGACACCAAAGAAATACTTCCATATCTAAAGAATGTGACAATGGATTTCTATGAGCCATGTGTTCTTCGAAAATAGAAGAATGTTACTTTCATAAAGATGGTACTTCCGCCCAAGACATGGAGATTAGAGCTCGTTTATTAAGATGTTTATTTTCTCACTTTAGTTGCTTCAGTGGGAGGATCTCTGCATTATGTTACCTTCATCGATAACTACATAAGAAAAGTTTGGGTTTATTTATTGATGTAGAAGTCTGATGTTTTCATAGCTTTCAAGAAATTGAAAGCTAGTGTGGAGAATGAAAATAAATTGAAAATCAAGTGTTTTAGATCCAATAATATGAGCGAATATAGTGGAAAAGAATTCATTGAATTCTATGCTGACCATGGAATCAGGATGAAAAAGACTGTTTCGGAGACACCTCAGCAGAATGGAGTAGCTAAGAGGATGAATCCAACATTGAATGAAAGGGCGAAGAGCATGAGATTGCATGCAAGTTTACCCAAGATATTCTGGACAAATTCAGTCAACGTAGTTGCTTACTTAATCAACAAAGGACCCTTAGTTCCCTTAGGGTTCAAGATTCCAGAGGAAGAATAACAAGGTCACAAGGTTTTCAGTTGTGTCTCGTATGTAAAAATCAAAGATTTGAGAGAGACAAGCGAGAGGAAAATTCAAGGAAGTACACCTTTATAGGTTATGGGTTGGACGCCATTGGGTACCGCTTATTGAATAACGATCACAAAAGAGTTATCAAAAGTCAGGATACTCAACCTTAACTCTCTCCTATCATGATATTCAACCTTAGCACTCTCCTGTCATATGTCATTTTCTTAGTAAGAATTTACTCCTCCTACTATAACGTTACACTTTGTTCCCACTTTCTTCTCAAATGTCATCTCTTCCTTGCACCATATTAACAATAACTTTCCCAACCCTCCTAACAATGCATATGTGTAGTCTCCTAAGAACATGTCCAAACCATCTCAACCTTCTTTTCCTTAAGTTTTCGATGACCAACGTCACTCCCAACAAATTTATGAATGGTAAGTTTTGGAAATTTGTCCATAAGAGTTTTGCCATAAGTCCACCATATCAGCCTCATTTCTACAACCTCTATTTTCCTCTCATGCTCTTTCTTGACAGTCCGACATTCATATCCATACAGCAAAGTAGGTTGTACAACCACATTGTAGAATTTTCTTTTAGTTTTAATGGTACGTTTTGCCAAATAGTACTTGTACGGTTGCTCTCCACTTTAACGACCATACGCTTATGATGTGGGTAAGGTCATGCTCTCCACACTCTTCCTTATGGATTATAGAACACATATGCTTGAAACTATCAATTTGGTTTAGGACTTGCTCATCAATACATAATTCCACTGGGTCGTTCTTTACCTCCCCGCTAAAGTTGCACCATAGATATTTGGTTTTACTTGTATTAATCCTAAGTCCATTTTATTCCAAAGATGTGTTCAACTTATTTAACATAGTTTTCAGTTTAGTTCGAGTCTCTGTAACCGGGGTAATATAAGTGGCAAAAGACATACATCATGGTACCCCTCGAGTTTTACGAGAGATATCATCCATAACCGATGGAAATAAGTAAGGACTAAGCATTGATCCATGATGAAGTCTAGTTTTTACTTGGAAAGCCTTTATGTCCCTTAATGTAGTTTAGGCACATGTCATAGATCGATAATATATGTTTGTGTAAAACCTACCATTTTATCTTCTAGGTTTCCTTTTCGTCTCCCTTGAGACACTTGATACAAAGTCTAAATACTTTTTTATCTTTCTTCATAAGACGTTTGAGGATGTAGATCACATCAATCATCGACCTCCCGTACAAGAAGCCGAAATGGGTCTCTCTCTCTCTCTCTCTCTCTCTCTCTCTCTCTCTCTCTCTCTCTCTCTCTCTCTCTCTCTCTCTCTCTCTCTCTCTCATATTTTAATGCTATGAATAAACATTTTAATACTTCTATATAGTTATCTCACAATCAAAATAGGTTCATTATATAATGAATAAATGTAATTATCTCATTTCATCTTAATATCCTAACAATGAGTGTATATTTATCTCATTCATGTATGTAATAATTAATTCCATAAAAAGTTAAACAACATCAATGGAATTAATAAATCACCAAATTTGGAATATACTTTTCATTATGTTATACCCATTGACACAAACAAAAAGTATGGGTACGTGCGGGTAAGGTGAGGCAATGAGTATATATTGACAAAGGGATTCCAGCCCATAGATTGACTCCTAATTTGCATCGTTGTTCGGTTGGTAGGTCGTTTACATCTTTCCCAACTTTTCCATATTTGTTTGACCAAATCACTAGTCTATAAAAACTTTTTTTTTTTTTTTTTTTTTTTTTTTTTTTTTTTTTTTTTTTAAGTTATGCGATGTTTTATCTCACCTTTATATCTTAGTGATAAATAATGTAAAATATGCTGATTTTAGAATTTTAACTAAATTAATCATCGAAAAAGATCAATAAAATTTTAAACATAATGGACAAACTCCATGTCAATAAGTATTTTCTAAAAAAAATCAAGAATCCACCTTAATAAATGAAGGGTTTTTTTTGCCATATGCCAATCTCTCATGAGTTTTGACACTTGTCATTTTGTAGTATTTTTGAAAGAAATATTATCCACTTGTAAATTTTTGGTTTGTTTCAATTTTTAAAATTAAAGTTATATACTATATACGTAAAGTATTAAATATCATTATAATATTAAATTGCAATAAATATATATATCTTTATTTCTTATTTTAAAATTATACATTAAAAATTAAAAAATATTAATAATTTACATTTTAATGTTTAATCTTTTTTTAAATCAACTCGTATAATACACGGGTCTCACACCTAGTATTAAAATAAATTGCAATGTTTATCTTTTATTCTTGTGTCTTAAATTAATTATGTATGTTTAAGCTCCATGTATATTTTATTACAAAGATCAACAATATTAAAGTATCCGCGACGCTAATCATATATTCTTGTGTCGTAATTAACTAGGTGCGATGCTTATCATATATTCGTGTGTCTTAATTAACTGGGTGTGACACCCATGTATTACATGGGTTTATTTAAAAAAAAATATGAAATTTTAACAATTTGAAATGTTTGAATTTATATAAAAAAAATGAGAAATTTTTTTGAAATTATTAAAATTAATGAGGCTTTAATGTATTGAATACATTATATATATAAATCTTTTCTAATAAATACCTTACATATATATATTATCTTACATATTAAATGTGGAATTTTAATTTAATAAATTGAAAAATACAATAAAATAACAAGTGGAAAATAGAAGTTTTAAAAATTCTAAAAAATGTCATGTGTCTGAATGAAGGAGAAGATGACATGTGACAAAAAACCTTTATTTATTAGAGTAGACTAGATTAAGTATGTTTGTGTGTTATGTTGAAATAAAATTATATGATAAAAAATAACTATAGATGTATGCCTATAAAAAAACTAAGTCGTCATTATTAATTATATAATATTATTTTTAACAGTAAAAATACTAATATCGAGTAACTTATATTATTATTTACGACCATATGTGAGTATTTTTGTAGGGCAAATAATGTACGGTACCATTTTTTGTTTTTCCAAACCATGTACCATTATTTTATAAACCCCAAAGCATTTTTGGACCATTAGATGCGTCAAGGGTATGATGGTCATTTGCTTAAATAGAATTTCAGTTTATTCGTTTTCTAATTATGGTAAAAAGATCGTACAGCTCCTAAAATTAAGCATTACCAATAACAGATTTTGATTTCATTAATATATTTTTTTTAAAGAATATGTCGTCTTCCTCACGCATCTAACAATACGAGTTTAAGATGATCATCTTCATTAGTCATTCAGTAATATTATTTCATCACACATTCAATAATACGACTTAACATAAGATTCAATAAAAACAGCAGTTCATTTGGAAACCATCAAGCTCCGATTTACAGGCTTCTCTTTTTTAATATGGAATTTAGCAACTTATAAATGCAATTTTTTCTATTATAACATACTTCAAATCGGGTAAAATGATTTGGAATCTGAAAGCAACCTAATACAAGGAAACAAAAGATTCATAAATAATGACGATGTTGAACATTCAGAAAATGAGATATTCCAAGATAACGATAACGAACATGATGTTTATACCGCTAGGAGTGGACAACGTCCTTTGGCGTTATTCTGAGGTGGCAATCAGAAAACGTCGGTATAAAAGCTGGAACACCACCCCCTTAAGCCGTTATAACGCATTATGTTACGACGCGTTATGGTGATAACGTGTGCAAACGGTATGTTTCGATCCAAAATTAATTTCCGATGGATACATTTTTTATTTTGAACCGTTGTAAACGGTCGAAAACGTAAAATAATAATAATAATAATTTTTTCAATCCTTTTACCTCGTGTGTGTGTGTGTGTGTATATATATATATATATATATATATATATATATATATATATATATATATATATATATATATACCTTATTTTTTATCTACAATCTTATATCAAACCTTTTAATTTCAAATCTTCAAAAAATTTCTCTTTTCATTACTATGATCAAAACCCCAACACTCCCTCAAACACAAATATATCTCCGCCTTTCGGTTTTGCACAATACGAACTGTGTGCGAACATTCTTAACACTCTGACAACTTTTTCAATCTTGCGTCACCCTCACCACAATTCCCTACAACACTTCCATAAAACCTTTTCAACCCATTCGCTACAATACAACAAAATACCTCACAACCACCACCCACCCAAAAAAACGGTATCCGAGACGTAAGCGGGGGAGGGGGAGGGGGAGGGGGGAGCCAAATAAACGGCCCAGAAAGGGAGAGCACGAAGGAAAGGGAAAGCAGTTGCGGTGGACCAATCGGAAGACGAACCTCCAACATGGTGGACCGCGGAGGAATAATACGCGTTGGCGGTGGCTTGGTGCGGGACAAGGAAACGATATGAGAAAAGTTGCTTTTTGGGAAGCCGTGATCGGAAAATTCCGTACCATCTTGAAGAAGGATGAAAAGTAGCACAATCACGACATGTTGAGTAGCAAATAGACTCAAATAAGCAAGAAGTGCACCAAGTTCAACTCCGTCTACAAAAAACTTTCTTCGCACAAGCAAAATGGTGCGACCGATTTTGACGCTTATTGTAACACCCCAATTTGCATATATAGATTATATAACAAATAATCGTTCCAACATCTCCCAAGATCAATTTTGAACTTACTTATAGACTAAACTATAGCGGAAGCAAAATAAAATAAAATTAAATTAAAGTCTTCAACCGAATAGCTTCGGGTGTTACGTCTTTACGGAACTCCTTTGTCGTCTTGCTGATCAATCATTCTCCCTAGCCTTCTTACTGTCACTTGTTAAATAATTTCATGGGTTACGTACATTTAAAGTTTCTAAAAGGGTAAGCCTAGGGCCTAGTGAGTTTGTGTTGCACATACATGTCTATCACTTAAAAAAAAAGTTTTATCATATGGTTTCAATAAATCATACAACAAACATATCATCTGATGACATAATTGAAGGGAACGATTAATTATCCAGAGAAAGAACCAAATATTCATTTCTCTTCTCCTTGAGACAACTCATTATCCATTGTACTCAAGTATTTTATATCCAAGGAAATGAGTATGATTCTCAATTCTCATCCCCGTCGATCACACACATCTGTCATGCTCACAGCGATTAAACACCCACGCGTTTCCACTAAACATGTCACCCAAAAAAAACACACAATAGACAAACAACTTAAAATAATATTTGCACACAACCATACTTATTTTATTGTGCATTCATTGTAGTTTAGTCTATAAGTAAGTTTAGAATTGATCTTGGGAGATGTTGGAACGATTGTTTGTTATATAATCTATATATGAAAATTGGGATGTTACACTTATAGAGCGGCGAGGGACCAATATCGTGCCGAGACCGGTCACGTTTTTAGCACGAAAATATTTGTGAGATTGTCAAGGAAGACCCAAATTGGAATAAAACAGACACATTTACGGAACAACAATCGAAGAGGTCGCACGGCTTGGGTTCGGTCGATGTTTCGGACGCATGCACGAACATCAACCTCAATACAAACATAGACAAGATACCGGACGACTTGAACGGCTTTGAAAAGATCTCCCCACCTCGACGATCGATAGGCCGCGACAAAGCGAGACGTATTCAACGACACGCGGAGGAAGGCGAAAGTAGACATCGAGAGCAAGCCGAAATAAAACAAAATTTTGACGATCACAACGAAATCGCACGTAAAAGATATGAGTTGCAACAGAATCATTGAAGTTCCTTCTTCGTGAAGCCGAGGAAGATCGCATTGCGAAAAATTTGGCAATTTTTCAAACTAGCAATGAGAATTTGTCACCGAGACGGTTGGAGGTGCTCCAAATAGTGCTCCAAAAAATGAAAGCGAAGATCGAGCAGAAATATTTAGACGAAGATTAGTATTTTTTTCGGTCAATGTTTTTTTCGTTGTAATGTCGTTTTTATTTTTTTTTTCATTGTAATGTCGTTTTTAATTAGTATTTATTTTAATTATGTGTTATTTAATTTATATGTTTTTTAAAAATTATTATGACATAAATTAAAAAAATAAAACAAAATAGAAACTAGAAATTAAAAACATCAAAGAAAAAATAAAAATTAAATAAAAAAATGATAGGTGTTATTATATGTTATTTGGTGTTGTCCATTTTCACTTTAAAAAGTATGAGTAGGATGATAAGGTGGACATTTTGGGTGTAATAACATACTGCCTCCACACCCAAGAACCTTATATTAATGATGGGAACGATTCGAGATCTAGTTAAACCCTAATATACATGGTAACTTTATAAATTACTTTTATGGTTTTTTCACATATGTTTTTTCCCGAAATAAAAGCTTCAACTCCAAATTCACGTTCACTTCGGTTGTTCAATTCTATCCTACATTCTTGATAAGAATTCAAGAATTACTATTTATAGAATGTTAGTTGTGATGTTGATTCGATCATATCAATCAGAGAATTGTGGGATTCTTAAAATTTCGTTTGAAGATGTGATAAATGAAATTCCACAAATGCTCCTCTCTCTTTTAATTAAAGCTATTGTAACATCTAGTTATTCATAAAAGTGACACTTAAAATCTAAGTTGTCCATGATCTAATTATATTGGTCCAAAAAGGTTTGTGAAGTTCTCAAGATGTGTAAGAACTTACGAACTTTGTGTCCGCAGTTGAGAACTATAAATCAACAGTCATATCTACGTCTGTAATTCATATGACTGCTGATTAATAAATATGCATACATGCATATATATGAATCAACAATTATATTGACTATTGATTTGGAATTATTAACTGTTGATTTGGAGTTCCTAGGTTTGCACAAATCTTTAAGTTCTCAAAAGAACTCACGTGTGTGTGTCTATATATATATATACAAAGTGGTTCAAATGAGAACCATAAAAGATTAAAAACCATAAAAACCTCATTTTATAAGTAAATATGTAGACAATACTTATTAAACATGTTAAAATCCAGATTTTTTTTTTTTTTGTATTTTTGGTACGAAAAGGGAAAATTTGTAATTTTGCAGTCTAATATTTTAATTCATACATTGATTCATATTTTAACACAAAAACTATACAAAATACAAAATTTAATACAATTCATTCATAGTTTAGTATACAAAATTCACAATTTAATACAATCATAATATCACTGATTCACTAATTTAGGAAAACCAAACCCATCTACCACCACCACCACCAACCGCCACATATAAGCACCCTAACTACCATTAATTTCAAACCAAATATGTGTATAAAATCATATATTGTTAGCTTAATATTATATTCACAATTTAATAAATGTATTAATTCACTAATTTAGAGTTTAATGCAACAGTTATAAAAACTAATACATTCTTACACATTTACTTCACAAAAAAATACTCACAAGAAAATTAATACAAATATTTATATTTTAACAAACAAATCATAAAAAATCACAATTTAATACAATCAATTCACAGCTTAATACAGTCAATGCACAAAATTAACAGATTAATATATTAAATTCACAGTTTAATACACAAAAACTATATATTCACATCCGTATTTTATACTTAGTAGTTATATTTATACCTTCGGATATGTGGGCTAGTTTTTCTTTAAAATTTTAATTTATATAATATTCACAATTTAAATTTTACATGTTATTCAAAATTAGAGAAAAATAAAATCTATATATAATGCTTCTTTCATCTTATATTTTAGAAGCAAAAATTAAAATCCGTAAAAAAAAAAATTAACAACTTAATGTACTCATTTCACAACTTAATACATTTAATTCACAATTTAATACACAAATTCACAGTTTAATAAAATATATTTACAGGTTAAAAATTAATATATTATAGGAATAACTTAAAAGAGAAATTATATTATTTAATTAATATTGATCAAGAATTAATTTAGAATTAATTTTATGGTCAAAAGAGATTAATTAAATTAAAGGGGACCAGTACTGTAATTAGAAGATAGTTACAAAGTTGGGCTTAGGATCCCTAAAGAAGGGATGGATAAATTTTATGGGGAAGCCCACGTAGAAATCGTCCATAGGGGCCTTTTGGAAGGATCTTGTGGATTGCTTAAGGCCTAAGCAATATGATTAGGGTTTTGACTGAAACCCTTACAACTCAGCTATATAAGGACCCTATGACACTCCTAAAATCGACCACTTGAAACCCTAGAAGGATCTTGAGCCGATTTTGTGCCTCTCCCCCTCTCTCTAATATTCTTCCATTGCTCTTTGTGTTTGTGATCTATTAGAGGCATCGCATTTGAGGTGCTAAGTTCTCAAAAGTTAAAGATCAAGCAAGCTACAATTGAAAGGTAAGATTCTAACTTTTTTTTAGATATAAATTTCTATTTATGCATGTTGGTTTAGGGTTCATAGCTTTGGATATTTTTATTGTATGTATAACTAGAGAAAAACCTAGATCCAAAGTTTTAGGGTTGCATGTGCACCATAGGATTGATGTAATGCTCAAAACCCAATAGTGGTATCAGAGCTTATGGTAGTTTCTCTATTATATGATGCAAAAGTAATGTTTTTAAAGCTGAAATTTTTTTTGCTTTTGGTTCTGCACCATGTTCACGACGTAGCAAAAGCTTGCGATGATGTGAAGGCGGTTCTGACAGCAAATTTTGAAATTTTTGCCCTAATTTGTTTTGGAAAATTACCATAAATTATTTTGAAAATTAAAATCTGATTCTTCTATTATGGTAATTGATATCCTAATCAAATTAAAAGATAATGGTCAAATTTTAAGATAATTACAAGTTTATGTGATAATTTAATTATTTGTATTATTTGATTATAATTATCTTGTTTTGAAAATGGATTAGGTTAAATTATGTGATAAATATTAATTATATGATTATTTAATTATTTTTCAAACTAAAAGACATTTTGAAAAGTCTCAAAATTTCCCCCAAGTTTTGGAATTTAAAAGTTTTAATTTTGAAACACTTAAATTCTAAACCCTAGAGATTTGTTACAACCTGAAACTTCCACCTGGTACATCTAGTCAGTTAATCTAAGTTAAACTCGTTTTTTTAACTCCTAACACTGATTAAGGGTTCATTTAAGCATTCTAAACTTGAGTACAACCAAAGTCGAGAGTCGGAACGAGTCAGCAAGTCATATAGTGACAAAATCGGGCCATACACCCCTTTTGGAGGAGTGTGCGGCCGCACACATGGGTGTACGGCCATACACACCCCTCATGGCCACACACCCACCCCTATATAAAGGGTAGACCCCTTTCCCTTCATTCCTTTCACTCCTTGGCAGCACACTACTCCTTTTCTCTCAAGATTCTTCAACCGCAAACCCTCTCAAGGCCTCAAAAACATGAGTTTTCTATCACCTAGCTTATCATACATGAATGACCTATTGATCTAAGCCTTGAATCATCATGTTCTTCATTCTTTGAAGGAGTACGGCCGAACACCTTCATAAGGTGGGCCGCACACTCCTAAAAGACCCTCCAAAGTGAGAATTGGACTTCCATATTCGAGTTGGACATGAACCTAGCTTTGCTGCACCTGGAAATTTACATTTTTGGACATCTTCATGAGGGGTGTATGACCGCACACACCCTTGTGCGGCAGCACACTCCCGTGTGCGACCACACACACACCCCAGGACCAAAAACTCATTTCTAAGACCCTAAACTTGTACTACAACTTAGTATGGACCTAGAACACTTCATGGATACAAGTATGGACCTTGAAACAACCTCAAAAGCACCTTCCATCATGAGTGTACGGTCGCACACCCATGGTCGTACACACCTTTAAGGTGGCCATACACCTCCCTCATGCAATCCTTTAAGTTTCTAGCACTTAGTGTAGGTAGTCCCAAGTTCTTAGAGTGGTTCTCCATCACATTTAGTAGAGAAAGACCTTCATTTGACTCTTTTATGTGTCATTACATGTTAATTAGGATCAAAACTTGTTCAAGGCTTCACTTGAACATCCCGCATTCCGTATCGATCTTTCATTCGAATCGCCCAAGGTGAGTTCATACCCCTACGCTTTTCCGAGTTTTTCATGTTTTTAGGAGGGGAATACAAGCAAAAGTACAAGGAAAATTGTGCTCAAAGTATATTACTTTGTTTAAGATAATTATATTTTCAGAATGCTTTTAACACGAAAAACAGTTTTACCAAACAATTAACAAATCAACTCGTAGAAATAGCTTTCAAAACTAGAGCAATGAACTTATAAATCGTGTAGCAAAATGTATCATTTTATAAAGGATTTATGTTAATCACAAAAGGATTTTCTATATTATTACTTGTAAATTTGTTAGTCTAAGTTGGAGACACGTCCTTGGTAACACTCACCACAAGAAACAGAGTGTAGGACTAGCACTTGTGACCAGAGTCTCTTGTAGGGAGAGCGTGACTGTTATGTATAGATCTATACAGGACTGACAATCCCACACCTTGTTGCTAGCTACAATCGGACCGAAAGGTCTACCGGTGACAAAGTCATAAAGGATACCAGCCGTTGCGGGCCATATCCAGTCAGTTATGGTCATGACACTCACAACCTAGATAGCAGAGATTTACTTTTGTAATAATGAGTCAAGTAAACTAACCTCAAAGTAATAACCAATTTGATTACTGGAGGGTATTAATAGTTCCTTCAGGATTTAGTTCAACACGTTTTTCTTTTATTAGTTTTATTTATAAAATAGGGCTAATATACCTCACTAGGAGAAACCAGGGTTTTTAAAAGATAACTATGTTTACCGATATAAGTATGGTAGATACTTGTACACCTCAGTTTAGAACGGATAACCAACCATCAACTTTTAGGGAAAATATAGGATTTTCCTGGGATAACTCGGCTATTCATAAACGGATTGTTTTTACCTGTAACGAACAGATATTCATATTCATTCCACAACTCCTTGGATTGTACATACCTTGTATTAATCTGGAAGTCATGGAAGGAATGGTTTTTCAAACACGCTTTTCATAAAAAAAAATATAGGATTTTCCTGAGGAACACTTTTCAAAAGGATCAAAGAAACATTTTCCGCCAAAACTAAGTGCTTATGAACTCACCAGCTTTATGCTTATATTCTTTCAAAACTGCTTGTATTCTCAAGGATTTAGTAGACAGGTACTTCTAGGATTTTGGAGAAGTTGGCGCGTTAGAGACACGTCTTTCGACTTTACTTTCATCGTGAACAAAACTATGTACTAAGACAATGTAAACCTTATTCATATATGTACTCAATGTTTGGCTGTGTTTACTATGCTTGCTATGATACAATTGTTGTGATACTACACATGGCGTCAACCACCCTCGAACGTTTCCGCTGTTCCAGTTTGGGGGTGTGACAATTTTTAAAAGTTTAAAATTCAACCCTTATACTATTATAATATTAAAAGATTAATAATTATATATATGTATAAGACGAGTCAGTCTTACTGTTATTAGGTCTCATTCGCGAAGCTGGTCTATAAGGGGTGTTTAAGGAAGCGGCCTATAAAATGACCGTCATTGGGTATCCACTCTTACCCACCGCACTCTTGACTAGTGGATGGTCGTTAGGCGAACGGGTAGGATAGGAAAAACTAATTCCTCATTAACAAGTATAATGATTTATAAAGTAACTAAATGTTTTCAAAAATCTCCAATCTTAGTTACTTTAGGAAAAATGTGAAATTGATTTTATTCCATGAAATTGCACTTTGCACCCTGCCAAGTCATTAGTGGAGCGTGTGTGGCTAACCGACACACTAATTTGGGACTAGCAAGGGTGGCAAAGCGTAGCTCGATATTTGTCATAGATCAATGGAGCATGTGTGGTTAACAGACACATTGATTAGGTGATAAATGACATCGAGAGTACCAAGCACATTTGCATGGTTATTCACACCTTGTTTTTGATCCTCGGTATCCCAGTCACAAACTTGAAGGGAATAATCGATATTTAAACATGCCATTGAAAAGTTCAATGAATTTCAAAAGAATCTAGGAATATCAACTCATTTAAAACTTAATATTCCTTTTGTTTTTCATGGTGGAAATTGGTACTCATCATTTACCTATCTTTAAATTATTTGCAATTAGATTACGACATCCATTTTCTTAATCGTAAACAATTGTGTTGGGTCCTAGCCCTAATTTTTCATTTAGGTGTTAAATTGGGGATTCTTATCTAATATAAACTTTGTCTCTTTTCTTTTTCATATGTCTACCTCAAACAACAACGCTTTTGGCTCCAACCCTTCTGGTTCTTTCTCCCTCATGAATCTATGTGGGAGGGTGATCTTTGATGGATCCAATTTTAATGATTGGATTCGCAACATTCGCATGGTCACCCCCTATGAGGACAAAGAGTATGTTCTCGATAAGGAGCTGAAGGAGATTGACCACTGTAACACCGTAAATTTCAAAATAATTTTTCATTTTTAAAACCACATAATGTATCACATCACAAATCAAAATCTATAATCAATTCTGTTTTCAAAAACAAATCCCAAGATCTCTACACATAAAAATCTCCATCAGTGTGTGTGTACGTGTCAAGCCGTCGCCTTCCCACGGTCCTCGCTGGTACCTGAGACATCAAACATAACAAATGTAAGCATAAATGCTTAGTGAGTTCCCCAAAATACCACATACCACAAATACGCCACTCGAGGCTAACCCGACCCTCTGGTCAAGATGTCTCAACAGGACCCTCCAGTCCCGTAGCTCGTCGGACCCTCTGGTCCAGTCATAGCTCATTGGGCTCTCTGGCCCGTTCTGAATCGTTGGACCCTCCGGTCCGGTCTATATAGTCATACAACATACAAATAACACATAGCATACAATCTCATAAATATCACATAATCTCATACATAGCAGATAAGACCCTCTGGTCAACTCATAATACCACTCAAGGTAACGTATAGTCAGAAGACTCACCTCGCGTGTCTCGGTAACTCGTAAAGCTCTCAACCACTAGTGCTCGATCTCCCGAGCTATCGTCCTCTTACAACACAAGTGTATTTCTACTTAATACTACTTGACTCTGGCTGACTAATACCACGAAGTCAAACCAGTCAGCACTGGTCAACGGTCAACCCGACTCGCCGAGTCTGGCGTGGACTCGCCGAGTTCCTACGGGAACCCGATCCCTCTGAATCTCTTCCGACTCACCGAGTCACTCACCCGACTCGGTTACTCAACCCCTGGTTCGTAATCGACAAACAACTCGCACTAACTCGCCGAGTCTGGGAAATGGACTCGGCGAGTGCATTCCATGCACTTCCCCAAACGACCTTCTGAGGTTAGATCCGCTTCACTAACTCCTAGATCCAGTCTCCTAAAGCTTATTGACCACGTAAAGTCCAAGTCTTGATGCTCATCAAGCATTAAATAGCTCATGAATGGTGTTTTAGCCTCAAATACATTGATCCCAAGCCAAAACCTCCATGGATGCACATAAAGCTTTGGCAATGAGGTGCTCTGGACCTCTATGGGTCCAGATCCAAGACCTTAACTCGCTATGGGACCATGAGGACACTAGATCTAGCCACAAATGAGTCCAAAAGCCCTAAATCTACATGAACATCACAACAACATAAAATGATTCGAGATTGTACCTCAGATGTGATGTTCTAGACCTCAAATCTTCAAGAATCCACCCCTCTCTTGCTTCCTCTTGGCTAGATCTCCTCTTTCCTTGCTAGACAACAACTCCAAGATCAATAATGGCTCCTTCCCTCACTTGAATCACTCAAACGATCTAGGGTTTCACTCTGGGGACTGATGAGTGCAAATGACGGCCATAAGGCCTTTAAATACGCCTCAAACCCGAGAAATTAGGGTTTCATTAAACAGCATGGACTCGCCGAGTCCACTCTTGGACTCGTCGAGTCCGGACGCGAACCCGCGTCCAAATCCGCGAACATACTCGGCGAGTCTAGGCTCCAACTCGCCGAGTCCCCTCACCAATTACCAAAATAAATAAATAAATAAATAATACCTGGGAATCCGGGCTATTACAATTCTCCCCCACTAGAACTAGACTTCGCCCTCGAAGTCTTGCTCTGCAAATAACTCCGAATGCTGCTCACGCATCTCACGCTCTGGTTCCCAAGTCATCTCGGACCCCTTCCGAGGTTGCCACTGAACCAAAACCAAGGGCACCTCCTTGTTCCGTAGAACCTTGATCTTTCGATCCACAATCGCAACTGGTCTCTCGCATAGTTCAGGCTCGCATCCACCTGAATGTCCTCTAACGGCACTATCGCCGACTCGTCGGCTATACACTTCCTCAACTGAGACACATGGAAGGTATTATGAATCCGCTCCAATTCTGCGGGTAGCTCCAAGCGATATGCTACCCTGCCCACCCTCTCGATCACCCAAAACGGTCCAATATACCGGGGTTCTAGCTTGCCCCTCTTCCTGAATCGGATCACTCCTTTCCAAGGAGATACCTTCAGGAGAACATAATCACCGACCTGGAACTCGAGCTCGGTTCGACGTCTATCTGCATAACTCTTCTGGCGACTCTGAGCGGTCAACAACCTCTGCCTGACCTGCTGGATCTGGTCAGTCGTCTGAAGCACTATCTCCGTACTACCCATCACGCGTTGCCCTACCTCACCCCATCAAATAGGGGTACGACATCTCCTCCCATACAACAGCTCAAAAGCTGGCATACCGATGCTCGAATGATGGCTGTTGTTGTACGAAAATTCTGCCAAGGGTAGATAGGTGTCCCAACTCCCTCCAAAATCCAAAACGCATGCTCGGAGCATATCCTCAAGCATCTGAATCGTCCGCTCGCTCTGTCCGTCCGTCTGCGGGTGGTATGCGGTACTGAAATGCAGCCTCGTACCTAACTCCTCATGGAACTTCTTCCAAAATCTGGAAGTAAATCACACGTCTCGATCCGAAACGATCGACAACGGAACCCCATGCCACGATACCACCTCCCTCACATACAACTCTGCCAACCTCTCAGCAGAAGAGCTCTCACTGATAGCAAGAAAATGAGCGCTCTTCGTCAACCTGTCCACAATCACCCAAATTGCATCGACTCCTCTCGCAGTCCTTGGCAATTTGGTGATGAAATCCATGGTAATCTGTTCCCACTTCCACTCGGCAATCTCCAACGGCTGCAGCTTACCATGCGGATGCTGGTGCTCGGCCTTAACTTGGCGACAAGTTAGGCACCTCTCGACGAACCAAGCAACATCCCTCTTCATATAGGGCCACCAATGCTCCTTCTTTAGGTCCAAATACATCTTGGTAGCCCCGGGATGGATCGAGAACTTCGATCGATGCGCCTCCTCCATTAAAATGGTACCCGTCCCTCCCATAAACGGTACCCAAATCCGTCCCTGGAAGGTCATAAGCCCACGGCTATCGGTAACAAACTCCGACACCTGCCCGATAACTCGCTCTCTCTTACGGTTCTCCGGTCTCACCGCCTCGGCCTGGGCCCCTCGGATGGCATCCAATACCGGAGTCATCACCTTCAACCTCATACAGATATCTCGCACCGGGGCACCCTCTGCCCTACGACTCAGAGCGTCAGCTACCATATTAGCCTTGACCAGGTGGTACAGGATCTCGCAATCATAATCCTTTACCACGTCCAGCCATCTCCTCTGTCGCATGTTCAGGTTGGGCTGATCCATCAAGTACTTCAAACTCTTGTGGTCCGTGTATATCGTACACCGAACCCCATACAGATAGTGACGCCAGATCTTGAGGGCGAACACCACAGCCCCCAACTCCAGATCGTGGGTGGGATATCTCGTCTCATGAGGCTTCAACTGCCTCGATGCATACGCGATCACATGCCCTCTCTGCATCAACACCGCTCCCAACCCCGATATCGATGCGTCACAGTACACCACGAAATCCTCCATCCCTTCCGGTAGTGCGAGCACAGGGGCTTCGCACAATCTCTGGCAAAGGGTCTCAAACGAGGTCTGCTGCTCTGGACCCCATGAGAAAGCAACACCCTTCCGGGTCAACTTGGTAAGTGGCACGGCGATCTTGGAGAAATCTCTGATAAATCTCCGATAGTAGCCTGCCAACCCTAAGAAGCTCCTGATCTCCGTAGGTGACCTCGGCACCTCCCAACTCATCACAGCCTCAATCTTGTCCGGGTCAACCAAAATCCCATCCTGGTTAACGAGATGCCCTAGGAACTGGACCTCCCGTAACCAAAAATCGCACTTGGAGAATTTGGCGAAACGCCTCTCCGCTCTCAGAACTCCGAGGAGCTCCCTCAAATGCTCCTCATGCTGCTCTCTGGTCCTCGAATACAACAGAATGTCATCAATGAATACAATGACTGAACGATCCAACATCGGCCTACACACCCTGTTCATGAGATCCGTGAATGCCGCTGGTGCATTGGTGAGCCCGAATGGCATCACCACGAACTCGTAATGCTCGTAACGAGTCCTAAATGCCGTCTTCTGGATATCCTCATCCCGAACTCTCATCTGATGATATCCCGATCTCAAGTCAATCTTGGAGAACCAAGAAGCCCCCTGCAACTGATCGAATAGATCGTCGATCCTCGGTAACGGATAACGGTTCTTGACCGTCAACTTGTTCAACTCCCGGTAATCAATGCACATCCGGTGTGAACCATCCTTTTTCTTGACAAAAAGGATCGGCGCTCCCCAGAGAGAGCTACTGGGACGGATGAACCCTTTCCCCAACAGCTCTTGCAGCTGTGAGGATAACTCCTGCATCTCTGGCGGTGCTAGCCGATACAGCGCCTTGGCGATAGGCGCAGCCCCAGGAACCAAATCGATACGAAACTCCACCTGCCTCTCGGGAAGCACACCCGGCAACTACTCGGGAAACACTTCCGGGAACTCACGCACTATCGGCACCTCATCCACTGAACTTGGCATCCCAGCGGCCTCTCGCACATCTGTCACATAGGCTACGAACCCCTTGCAGCCCTGCTGCAAACTCCGCCTCGCTCTAGTGACCGAACAGAAAATCGAACCACCACGAGTCCCCTTGCCGTAAACCGTCAGCGCTCCCCCACTAGGATCTCGGATCGTCACCAATTGACGCTCGCAATCTATGACAGCCCCAAAATGGCTCAACCAATCCATTGCTACTATGACACAAACATCTCCCATAGCGATCGGAATCAAATCGATCGGGTACTCCACCCTGAAGATCTCCAGCATGCATCCACGTATCACCTCGGTAGCACATACCTCACGCTCATCTGCTATGGAAACCCGCAGAGGTCGAGTCAACGCCTCCCTCGGAATACTAATGTGTCGACTAAAAGCCAAAGATATGAAAGACCAACTCGCACCCGAGTCGAATAAAACTAATGTAGGTACAGAACTCACAAGAAAAGTACCTACGCATAACATATATCAATTACAATAGCATAAACTCAACATAAAATAGATAAAGATTACATACCCGCCACGACGTCAGGTGTTGCGCGGACCTCCTCCGCAGTCAGCTGGAAGGCTCTCCCCCTAGCCTTCGGTGCTTCGGCCTTCACTGGCCGGGTCTTGGCAGCTCGAACCACAGGTGCAAATCCCTACGCTGATCTCTGAAGCTGGGGGCACTCGGCCTTCTGATAGCCGGTCTGGTTGCAATGGAAGCAAACCGAGAACCCCTTCGGACAGTCCCTCGCAAAATGTCCTTCCTTCCCGCATTTGTAGCATAACCCAGTCTTGCACGGCCCGTCATGGCTCTTGCCGCACTTACCACAATTGCGGCCCCTCGAACTGCCTGTCGTCGAATCAGCGGGTTTTTCCCGCTTGGCGGCCGGCTACGACTGCGCCGGTCGCCGATCACCCCTCTGCAACTCAGTCTCCTCCCTCGCTTGTGTCTCAAGCTCGATCTCCCTTTTCCTGGCATTTTCCTGGAGCTCGGCAAATTTCTGATAATTCGAGTTCGCCACAAACTCACGAATGTCCCTCCTCAAGATACTCAGATAACGGCTCATGCGAGCCTGCTCAGTGGACACCAACTCCGGGAAAAACAACGCCCGCTCATGAAACATCCTCGTAACCACTGTCACCGACTCGGTCCCCTGCTTGAGGGTCAGAAACTCTTGAGCTAAACGTTCCCTCTCCACCTGGGGAACATACTCGTCACGAAACATCGCAGTAAACCTCTCCCAGGTCACTGCAGTCAGCTCAGCTGTAGAATAGCTCGCGGTCACGAATTTCCACCAGTCCTTCGCCCCCAAGCGAAGCTGGTTGACTGCGAATCGCACCCTTAAGTGCTCCGGACACAAGCACGTATAGAAACACCCCTCCATGTCTGAGATCCACCTCATAGCGGCGATCGGATCCTGTGTACCATCGAACTCCGCTGGTTTCGTGTTGCTGAACTCTCGGTATAGCAACGAATCACCACCCTGGGGTCTCGCAGCAGCAACAGCTGCGGTGGCTGCAGCAACAGCAGCATTAGTCAAAGCAGCGTAACGCTCGTCAACCGTCTCGATCAGTGTGGTCTTAATAGACCCAAACATCTCCGGAATCTCGGCTCTGGTGGCAGCAACCACCTCCTCATGGATGATCCGACGGATCTCCTCATCGCTCACCCCACTGCTCTCGGGGTTATGGCGTGTCCCGACCATGATCAATCTCTGAAATACAACATAAGAAATATCAGGAATACTCTCGAGTATACTCACACTCGATAACTCAAACGTCCTCTCTCCTGGTACCCCCAAGGATTCTTACTTGGACTGCGTACCAATCCGGTGTCTTCAATAGTACGGGCCCAATACTATCTTCCACACCGAATCGATATACAACCCAAGTCCTCCTCCTAGGATCCCAAATCGCAAACACTCTACACTCGCTATGCACTGGCTACCCTCAATAGCCCTCTCCTGAGCTCCTCACTGCTACCTACTCACTCTCAAAGTATCTCATAGCAGCAGCGATCTCCTAAGCTAAGGCATCACAAATCAGGCTCACTCTAGTCCTAATAGGGATACCTAGCCTCTCTAACATGAACAACATAATATCTCATAACTCATAACATATAATGTAAGGGTATTTTGGGGATTCACCGTTCGGGCGCTGGCTAACCGTACACACCTTCCACTCTGCTCGTTTCCCAAAACCTCTTTTTCTTTTTAGAATTTTTTTTTATTTGAAAATTTCTCAAATCCTCGGTTTGAGTTCAAATACGCCCGAAGGTGCATCCGAATCCCTCAAACCAAGGCTCTGATACCAACTTGTAACATCGTAAATTTCAAAATAATTTTTCATTTTTAAAACCACATAATGTATCACATCACAAATCAAAATCTATAATCAATTCTGTTTTCAAAAACAAATCCCAAGATCTCTACACATAAAAATCTCCATCAGTGTGTGTACGTGTCAAGTCGTCGCCTTCCCACGGTCCTCGCTGGTACCTGAGACATCAAACATAACAACTGTAAGCATAAATGCTTAGTGAGTTCCCCAAAATACCACATACCACAAATACGCCACTCGAGGCTAACCCTACCCTCTGGTCAAGATGTCTCAGCGGGACTCTCCAGTCCCGTAGCTCGTCGGACCCTCTGGTCCAGTCATAGCTCATTGGGCTCTCTGGCCCGTTCTAAATCGTTGGACCCTTCGGTCCGGTCTATATAGTCATACAACATACAAATAACACATAGCATATAATCTCATAAATAGCACATAATCTTATACATAGCAGATAAGACCCTCTGGTCAACTCATAATACCACTCAAGGTAACGTATAGTGAGAAGACTCACCTCGCATGTCTCGGTAACTCGTAAAGCTCTCAACCACTAGTGCTCGATCTCCCGAGCTATCGTCCTCCTACAACACAAGTGTATTTCTACTTAATACTACTTGACTCTGGCTGACTAATACCACGAAGTCAAACCAGTCAACACTGGTCAACGGTCAACGGTTAATGGTCAACCCGACTCGCCGAGTCTGGCGTGGACTCGCCGAGTTCCTACGGGAACCTGATCCCTCTGAATCTCTTCCGACTCACCGAGTCACTCACCCGACTCGGTTACTCAACCCCTGGTTCGTAATCGACGAACAACTAGCACCAACCTTGCTGAGTCTGGGAAATGGACTCGGCGAGTGCATTCCATGCACATCCCCAAACGACCTTCTGAGGTCAGATCCACTTCACTAACTCCTAGATCCAGTCTCCTAAAGCTTATTGACCACGTAAAGTCCAAGTCTTGATGCTCATCAAGCATTGAATAGGTCATGAATGGTGTTTTAGCCTCAAATACATTGATCCCAAGCCAAAACCTCCATGGATGCACATAAAGCTTTGGCAATGAGGTGCTCTATACCTCTATGGGTCCAGATCCAAGAGCTTAACTCGCTATGGGACCATGAGGACACTAGATCTAGCCACAAATGGGTCCAAAAGCCCTAAATCTACATGAACATCACAACAACAGAAAATGATTCGAGATTGTACCTCATATGTGATGTTCTGGACCTCAAATCTTCAAGAATCCACCCCTCTCTTGCTTCCTCTTGGCTAGATCTCCTCTTTCCTTGCTAGACAACAACTCCAAGATCAATAATGGCTCCTTCCCTCACTTGAATCACTCAAACGATCTAGGGTTTCACTCTGGGGACTGATGAGTGCAAATGACGGACATAAGGCCCTTTAAATACGCCTCAAACCCGAGAAATTAGGGTTTCATTAAACAGCGTGGACTCGCCGAGTCCACTCTTGGACTCGTCGAGTCCGGATGCGAACCCGCGTCCAAATCCGCGAACGTACTCGGCGAGTCTAGGCTCCAACTCGCCGAGTCCCCTCACCAATTACCAAAATAAATAAATAAATAATACCTGGGAATCCGGGCTGTTACAACCACAACACTGCTACTCCCAAGCAAATCGCTCAATATGATGCTCATGAGAGGGACGCGACAAAGGTGTCGTGTATCATGCTTGCAACCATGACTGCCGAACTCCAGAAGTCCTACGAGGACTACTATCCCTACGAAATGCACCAAGATTTAATGGCAAGGTACCATCAAAGTGCGAGGCAGGAAAGGTACGATATCATCGCCTCCATGATTACTACGAGGATGAAGGATGGAGAGTCCATCACCGCCCACTTACAAAAGATGTAGAGATTTGTGAATCGCTTACTGTAGTTAAATGTCAACTTCGATGAAGAGTTAGCCATTGACATCATCCAACACTCTTTGCCTCCCTGTTATGATCAGTTTCGTATGACTTATCATATGAACAAGGAGGAGGTCACTCTAAGCAAGATCCAAGGCCTTCTACGAACTGCTAAGAGTAGTTTGAAAGGCAAATCTGTTGCATCTACTCCTACTGATGTTGCCCCTGTCTTGGCAATTGGACAAGGGAAAGGGAAGAATAGGAAGGCTCCTTCTAAGAGCCACAAGTGATAGTCCCATGACGGAACCTCTTCTAGTGGAACCAAATGTGGTTCTGCTACTCCCTCTTCCAATCAGAAGGATGCAGAGTGCTTCCACTGTCACGACAAAGGGAATTGGAGACAAAGCTGCCCGAAGTATCTGCAAGACATAAAGGATGGGAAGATAAAGCCCACGTTCTTAGGTATTTACATTATTCAATCTAATAACTTATCACATGCTATTTCTTGGGTCCTTGATACAGGATGTGGTTTTCACATTTGTTCTGATTTGCAGGGTCTAAAAAGAAGTAGGGATGTAGAGCTGGGAAGATGAACTTGATCATGGGGAATAGAAAAGCATCGCCTGTCACCAAGATTGGAGTTTATTCTTTAGTGCTTAGTATTGAGTTAGGTTTAGAGTTGAATAATTGTTGATATTCATCAGAAATGACACGAAACATTATTTCTTTTCATGGTTTGTATAAACAAGGTTTTAGATTTTCATTTAATAATGAAACTGGTTCTATTAGTGCTTTCTTGAATGGTACTTTCTATTTTGAAGCATTGCCTTGTAATGGTATATATGAAACTGTGATGGTTATAGACAACTTAGGAAATAATGTGTTGCATATCGATTCGTCCAATAATTTGGACAAAGCATGCTTGTGGCATTGTCGTCTTGGACATGTCAACAAGAAACGCATAGCCCAACTCCAAAAGGATGGAGTCTTGGAGTCATTTGACCTTAGGTCCGATGACACGTGCGAGTCTTGTTAGCTTGGAAAGATGACCAAGTCACCCTTTACTAGTACTTGTGAAAGGGGTGAAGGTTTTTTGGATCTCATACCCACGGATGTATATGGGCCCTTTAGATCCACCACAAGGGCTGCGAACCGCTTCTATGTGACTTTTACCGATGATTATAGCAGATATGGGTATATCTACTTAATCAAGAAAAAGTCAGAAACTTTTGAAAAGTTCAAAGAGTTTAACCAAGAAGTGGAGAATTAGCTGGGCAGGAAGATAAAGATGCTCCGATCCGATCGAGGTGTAGAGTATCTTAGTATCGAGTTCCACGACTATCTTAAGGAATGTGGAATTGTTTCACAATTGACGCCACCTAGGACACCACAGTTGAATGGTGTGGCTAAGAGGCGCAATGGAGCTTTGTTGGACATGGTTCATTCCTTGATGAGTTGAACTTCGTTACCTATCTCATTCTGGGGATATGCCTTAGAGATTGCCACCCATATCCTTAATTTAGTCCCAACTAAGAAGGTTGCCAAAACACCTCACGAGATGTGTACAGGGAAGGTTCCCTCGTTAGCACATATAAAGGTTTGGGGTTGCGAGGCTTTCATAAGACGAGAGATTCACGGCAAGCTCGAACCTCGTAGTAAGCATTGTATATTCATCGTCTACCTACAAAAGTCCTTTGGATATCTCTTCTATAGACTGAGTGACAATCTTTTCTTCGTTGCGAGGATATGGGTTTTCAGAGAGAGAGAGAGAGAGCGAGAGAACTCATATGCTAAGAGGATAGTGGCAGGAAAATTTATCTTGAAGAGCTTCAAGAGTCAATCGATGAAGGAACCTCTAACACGACACTCAACCCAAGGAGGAAACTCCTATTGAACCGATTGATGAGTCATTACCTCGTAGACATTCCAGTAGGGTTAGTGTTCCACATGTGTTGTATGTTTTCCATATAACAGCTGAAGGTGATATGTTTATCAGTGATAGCACACTGGTAAATTTGGATGAACCTAACAACTACAAGGAAGCCACGGAAGGCATGGAGTCTGCGAAATGGGAAGAGGCTACGGATAGCGAGATTCAGTCCATGTATGACAATCAAGTTTGGAACTTGGTTGACAATATACCAGGTCGTAAGACGGTCTGGTGCAAATGGATCTTCAAGAAGGAGACCGACATGGATTGGAAAGTACAAACATATAAAGTGTAATTGGTTACGAAGGGATTTAATCAAACTCCCGAAGTTAACTATGACGATACCTTCTCACCAGTAGCAAAGATTTAATCTATAAGGGTTATAATATCCATAACTGCTTTTCATGATTATGAAATATGGCAGATGAATGTCAAAACCGCTTTCCTAAATGGGAAGTTAGCTAAAGACGTTTACATGAGTCAGCCAGAGGGTTTTATCGATACGAAGCACCCTAATAGAGTGTGTAAGATTGATAAATTCATCTATGGATTAAAACAAGCGTCTCGTAGATGGAATCTTTGTTTCAATGAGAAAGTCAAAGAGTTTGGTTTTTCGAAAAGCGAGGATGAGTCATGTGTATATGTCAAAGCTAGTGGGAGTATAGTTAGCTTCTCGTATTGTATGTGGATGACATACTTCTCATAGGAAACGACATCCTAACCTTGCAGGAGGTTAAGTCTTGGCTTAGGAAGTGCTTCGCTATGAAGGACCTCAGAGAAGCTGCTTATCTTCTAGGGATAAGGATATTGAGAAATATGAGTAAAATACTAATAGGACTTAGTCAAAGTACTTACTTGGACAAGGTGTTGAAACGTTTTAGCATGGAGAATTCCAAGAAAGGGGAGTTACCAATCCAAAGCAATACCAAGTTGAGTAAGACTCAAAGTCCGAGTACCGAAGCTGAGATAGCAGAAATGAGACGACTACCTTATGCTTCCGTTATTGGCTCGATAATGTATGCTATGAAGTGTACTCTCCTTGATGTGGCCTTCGTTTTGAGCATGGTCAGCAGATATCAAGGAAATCCTGGTAGAAGTCATTGGATTGTGGTAAAGAACATTCCTAAGTACCTACGAAGGACTAGTTTCTTATCCTCGGTGGGAGTGATGACTTGAGAGTGCAAGGGTATAGTGATGCTAGTTTTCAGACTGACCGAGACAATTTCCGCTCTAAGTCGGGCTGGGTGTTTACCTTGAATGGAGGAGCAGTGACTTGGAAAAGTTCCAAGCATGAGACTGTATCTGATTCAACGTGCGAATCAAAGTACATATCAGCGAGCGAAGTGTCGAAGGAGGCGATATGGCTAAAGAACATAATCGGAGACCTTCGAGTTGTACCTGCCATAAAGGAGCCTATAGAGATTTTCTGTGATAACGAGGGTGTGGTCGCCTTAACCAAGGAACCGGGGGATCATGGTAAATCCAGGCATATCGACAAAAAATATCACTTCATTAGACGTCAGTTAGAAGAGGGACTCCTCGTAGTGAAGATGGTATCGTCAAAATAGAACCCAGCAGATCCCCTTACGAAGGGACTGGGTAAGGTTAAGCACTTGCAGCATGCTAGGAATACTGGGCTGAAGGACGATATTAGTTTTAGTGATTAGATAGCTTTTAGAAACTTCTAATAGATAAAATGTAATTGACATTTGATGATTAAATAAAAGAGTTTTATTTATGAGTAAAGTTACTATCTTGTGTCAATTGTTTACTATTGTTTCATTTTGCATGTTTTGATTTCCATAATAATATGATTATTCAAACAATCCACAATCGATCGTACTTTGGAAGTAAGTATTGAGGATAGATTGTCATTAATTGGCTTGTAGATTGTCTAAGCGTTTAGACATAGCAAAGGTTTGCTGCAACGCTCATTAGTGCTCCTGAAATAAGATTTGAGTATTGGATTAAACCTCCGCCCACATGAATCACTTCATGGAAATAATCACAAGTGATTGTGAGACGATAATATCGTATAGTCTTTAAACTGAGATATATGAGTTGTTGTTTAAGAGTTGGTTGTGCATTGATAATGCGTAAACGCATCAGTAACTTGATGTTATAAAACGCATTGCTATGTATGATTTAATAAGTAAATAGTACAAGCATATAAGTCAAATTTTATGTATCCCTTTTATCCTAAGAGGATTAAAGGCGATATATTGGGCCCCTTGATGATTTTGTGTTGACTTATGTGTCGGGCCCGGTCAGGACTAAGTTGATGTGTTCAATTAAGTTCTATGTCAGAAAAATCGGAAATCGGGAAACAAACTGCTGGACAATAAGTATGACTATGTTCCATGTATTTGTCTGCATGATATCTGGAGAACGAAGGACTACATGATCCCTTATCTACAGGACGTGTCAGAGTTCGACAACAACTTTTGGGAGCTACGATTGCTAATTGGATTTTGAAGTCGTACTTTCATTTATAGTTATTAGACTTATCCAAGTGGGAGACTGTTGGATTAGGTGTCTAAGCCCATAACAATATTTCGTACTTGAACCGATAGTAGCATGGTCCTTTTGGGTTGCCTTCACCATAACAACTTGACTTGATGAATTATGGAGAAAGAGGTTAATTATGATTTATTAATATATTATAGGAATAATATATTAAAAGAGAAATCATATTATTTAATTAATATTGGTCAAGAATTAATTTAGAATTAATTTTGTGGTCAAAACAGATTAATTAAATTAGAGGGGACTGGTACTGTAATTGTAAGATAGTTACAAAGTTGGGCTTAGGATCCCTAAAGAAGGGATGGACGAATTCTATGGGGAAGCCCACATAGAAATCGTCCATAGGGGCCTTCTGGAAGGATCATGTGGACTGCTTAAGGCCTAAGCAATCTGATTAGGGTTTTGACTGAAACCCTAACAGGTCAACTATATAAAGACCCTATGGCACTCCTAAAATCAGCCACTTGAAACCCTAGAAGGATATTGAGCCAATTTTGTGCCTTTCCCTCTCTCTTTCTAATATTTCTCTGCTGCTCTTTGTGTTTGTGATCTATTAGAGGCATCACATTTGAGGTGCTAAGTTCTCAAAGGTTAAAGATCAAGCAAGCTACAATCGAAAGGTAAGATTCTAACTTTGTTTTAAATATAAATTTCGATTTAGGCATGCTAGTTTAGGGTTCATAGCTTTGGATTTTATTATATGTATAACTAGAGAAAAACC
>NC_056624.2:143434650-143437150 GCF_002870075.4 Lactuca sativa
ATCTAATATTATTTTTTAGACTTAGACAAACCTCAAAATCACAACTTTTTATTCAAAATCATTGAAAAAAAAATATTTAATATTATTTTCCAAGCAAATTGCCATAAAAATTATGATTTTATCCCTGTAAAAGTAAAAGAAAAAAAGAATATATATATGAAAGTATTTTTTTATGTGTATTTCTATTGATTTTCAAGGTTTTACTGTTTCCAAAGGTTTATCATTATAACACCCGACGTTATAACAAAAAATATATCGAAAGTTTCCAGTTTATATTTATATATTCTCTTAGTGCACAGATACAAGTTAGCCTAAATGATCATATAAGTACAACTACAAGAATGATCTGAGTCAGGAGTTACCAACCTCTAATCTTATCCTCCACTCCTTATAAGTTTACCTGAAAGGCACATACACAATAACAATATAAGCTACGAAAGCTTAGTGAGTAAACTACCCAAAAGACACACACATACACATATACACACACACACACACACACATATATATATATATATATATATATATATATATATATATATATATATATATAATCATGTTATTAATTCGAAATTCGATATCTTAGTACCATTCAATTTTCCTCTATAATTACTCAAAGTATGTTTATTAATTTCACTTGTAAATTCTATAAGTTTATCCACAAAGCCTTATTATACTCCACAAATCGCAAGAAAAAACTCGTTATACTCAATAATTCTCAATCACACAATTTCTCCACATACTCGTTTATAGTTCTAAAATGACAAAACTGCAAAATTGGTCCCTATGGTATTCAAAAAACTTTGGATAGGGTCCAAAAAGTTTCCGACTTGCATGGATGGTCCAAAATCAAGGTTTTTCTTTGGTTTTGGTCCTGAAAATATTGAAATGTCCATTTTACCCTTATTATTTCTTTTTTCCATTTTCTTATTATGTTTAGTATTTAAAAAATTATAAAAAAAATAAAAAATAAAAAAAAATTATCACCCTACCCCCTGAATCCACCCACTGTACCCCCCCTCTCTCGTCAGTAACCAATAACACTCACATTTATTTGTTCTTCAACATTCAAGAACACCATTGTATCTTATTCACTCACATCCTCTCTCGACTCCGGCTCAGACACGGATTTGCTTTGTAATTGGTTATACGATACCTTCCTTTCTTCCGATCCACACCTTTGCCTTGTCGTCCTCACGTTCATTTATTTCGCATTGGGAAAAAAAGAAGACGCAAAAAAACCATAAATATTTCACCATCGCTGGAAACCCTAGTTCTGCAATTCCAGAGATAACCTCCATGGTAGGTGGCGTTGCGAAGCCTATATCTCAACAAAACCCTAAAAACGAAATGAAAATTGAAGGCAAGATATCGATTGCTCAACAAAGTTGTCTCTGTCTACCTTCACCTCGATCCAGGAACATCAATGGCAAAATAAACAACACTATCATCTTCTTGAAATCTCTAACCTGTTTTTTTTAATCGATTTTTGATCAGAAAGGGTTGAACGTCTGAAACCGAGTTTTGAACCAAATTCTATTCGTCAGGGCAGCACTATGCGAGAAGATGAAATCTAAAGTTGAGTTACAAAGCAAAATCGGAGACCCAAGAACACGCAGATCTAACATCAGAGGTCCAAAAAGGGATTTTTTGGAAGGGTCCCAGAGTCTACGCTGAGGAATCACTTTGTGCAATTTCGCAAAACTCCACTGTCGCTTTGGTTGTTTAGGCTCTGAATGTGAAGATTGGGTGGCGGGGGCTTTGGTGGTCCTAAATCCGAGGAGTGATTTGAAGAATTTCGAGTTCTTTCCCATTTGGAAATGTGGTTAACGGTAGTGTATTGAGAGTAGCTCCGGCAAGTAGTTTGTTGGGGAATGCATCTTACTGAGAGAGAAACCGATCTGTGTTTTAGGTGTGTGTGTGTGTTTGAGAGAGAGAGAGAGAGAGAGAGAGAGAGAGAGAGTGAGAAATTATTTTTTATTTTTTATTTTTAATTATTTAAATACCAAAGTAAATAAAGAAAATAGAAAAAAAGAAACAAAAAGGGCAAAATCGACTTTTCGACATCACTCTATATAACATAAGATCAATATATTAACGATTAAATCACAATATACAACGACTGTATTACAATAATCTGAAGACGAAGAAAATATAAAAACGATTTAGTATAACAAACATACAAATTAAAAGCTATAATTTAAAAGCATATCTCAAAAGGTGGTCATAAGACTACAACCCAACACAAAAACCTTTAAGTTTGTTTTTTTTTTCTAAAATTTGTATATGATTTGCATGCATGTCTTCCCAAAAGATTGACTTTTTATAGTAAACTTTTCACTAAATGCTAATTAAACATAATATAAGTTATAAAACTTTTGAGTGCTAAATCATAATTAAGAAAATTTTTGAGTTGCATTAGTTAAAAAAAGAGGTTTTCAAATAAATGTGGTTTGAGGAAGTTAAAAAATGAGGTTTCAAATTCATAAAATTCAAGAAA